>NW_026734019.1:0-30710 GCF_028476545.2 Physella acuta | reverse complement strand
AAATGAAGAAAAATCACATAGCAGGACAAATTGACATTTTACATGCTTTCAAACTTAAACTGAAATCAGAAAATGATGTGAAATTCATCTTGTGTATATAGAAAAATAAGCATTGTGCCAAAATCCTAATCATTGGTATTAAAAATGACATCAGCTTAATTTAAAAACTGGAAATTGTTTTGCCCTGCCGGATGAGATACCGGTAGCAGACACAGGGTTCCAGGCTGATGAAAGAAAGCGGTATACTTAAAGACAAAAGAATACCCTGTGTTAAAGCGGAACCAGCTAAGATTAAAGCTTAAAGTAAAGGCCTGCCCTGTCGCAGAATGTTAAAGTGGCCGGTGAAAGATCCCCGCGCCAGGCTAAAAGCAAGCTGTACACTTATTACTTAACGAGGGCTTCTTCAGGTCTTGTCTGTAGGACAATTCAGTCACAATAACAGGCAGACCAGGCCAGCCCTGGATATAAGCTAATTCATTTTATGCGCTGCTTCGACAGTCAATGAATATGGAGCTGCGGTCAGACTTTCAAACAAACCGCCTGAGTATTTAAAATGGGAAACAATATTTATTAATATTATCACCAACTAGATCTAGATTATATAGGCTACAAGGAAACCCAGAACCAGACTGGAAAGAAGTAAATTTACTCCCACTAATGATGACTTATCACTAATACTAATAATTAAAAAAAATGTTTAAAAAAATTAATTGCTCAAACCTAATAATCATTACAATCAAGCATCAAGTCTGATAGCCAACATTGGACCTAAAATCTAGATCTATTAGTTTTTACTGAACTAAATCTTATGTTATTTACTAATAATTACTAATGCATTTAATTATTAATACCTAGGCTACTCATTCCTACAGAATCTAGAAATTCTAGATCTAGACTCTAGAGAAATACTGGCGTCCCAGGCCAACCTAACCTTTTAAGCAACATCCTTAATTAGCATTTAATTAACCATGGATCGCCTGCCTTTTTTTTTTCACCGTGAAATTATTATTGTAATTTTTGAAACAGTATTTTGAATAGATCTACCCTCCTGTTTATATTATTTTAGTTAAGCTAGAGCGTTAGATCTAGAATTCTAGATCGTCGCCTAGTTGCGTGTTTTAAAATGAAGCCAGAATATTAATAGACTGAAAATAAATGTGCCAGTTGTCGTGGGAAAAGGTTAAAAGAATAATTAATAAATGAAAAGCATTGAACTATTTCTCAAACATTAAATTAGTAGACTTGTAGGCGGCTAGATCTAGATCTATGTGATGAGTTGGATTAAAATTGAATGAATTCGTGCAGAATGTTTCGGAAGGAGTGAGTGAGCGGGAGACCCAAAAAAGTTAAAGTATCGCCTTTCCGATAGATCATTTCACATGAAAGCGATAGTTAAAGGACAGGTCGGATGCAGGGGGCACCTGGTTTTCTGATTTTAGTCAAGGAAAATGGGGAAAATGTATTTATTTTGTATTTTACAACGCGCGATGCTCGAAAATTAGTAGCTCAGGGAAGTCTACCGGTGGTTACCGCCTCAGGTTAAAAATAGCGACCAATGGCTGTAGAGGGAAAAAAAGGCACATAGTATTCGATATTAAAACAATGTTTCGCTTTTGTGGAGATTTAGGGCGTTTTTTATTATTGAAATAATATGAGGAAAGCAGTGAAATCATTATTGTAGCCAGAAAAGGACGAATAACTGCTGATTTCGTTTGAGTATATTTATAAGCCCCAATTTTCTCACACAGATGTCTACGGCCATACCACGTTGAAAATACCGGTTCTCGTCCGATCACCGCAGTCAAGCAACGTCGGGCGTGGTTAGTACTTAGATGGGTGACCGCTTGGGAACACCACGTGTTGTAGACTTTTTTTCATCTTTTGTCTTTTATTTTTTGCCCCACTGGACACCTATTCTTACCACCTGCACTCTTTCCTAAGTTCACCACATACCTGTGAACACTTTTGTAATATCGAAATATTTTTTGTTTGTTTCTTTTGTGCCTTCACGGTAGGCTACCTCGATCCTACCCACCCATGGAAACAAACCCCTTAAAAACCAACAAAGGAAAGATGACCACTCTGCCCAAATTAAATAAATAAACTAAGTAGGCTACAACCTAATAATTAGAAGTAACTCAGTAAGTTAAATAAGGGGTAGGTATGGAAAACATTCGTGTAGGGGTTACAACCACTCGAGCTAATTCGGAAACGTATGGGTGGCCCTAATAAGGGCCGGATGGGTAGAACAAATGGGTGGTCCTGGGTTGAGTTTAACCGCCGAAGCCGTACAGGGTGCGACCTTGACGTTTCAGAGCATAGACGACATCCATAGCAGTGACGGTCTTCCTCTTGGCGTGCTCAGTGTAGGTGACGGCATCACGGATGACATTTTCAAGGAACACCTTGAGGACACCTCTGGTTTCTTCGTAGATCAGACCAGAGATACGTTTGACACCACCTCTGCGAGCAAGACGACGGATGGCTGGCTTGGTGATACCTTGGATGTTATCACGCAACACCTTCCTGTGACGCTTGGCGCCTCCTTTGCCGAGTCCCTTACCACCTTTGCCTCGGCCAGACATATTGAATTTTTCTTCTTTGTTGATGAAGGAGTGTTCGAAAAACGCCGTCTGCAGAGAAACTCGCTCCTTATATACGGTCCTGGGCTCGAGTTCGTTCAATATGGCGGACACCGCCCAACCAAAAGCGGTCGGCGAATGAGCCAGCCAATGAAAAAGCAGCTTGCCGTGTCGACTGGAATGTTGCTGGCTTGTCGGCTAACGGTGTCGTTTTCAAAGTCATTTTTTCACCTATTCTGCTATGCGACCCTTGGATAAAAAATAAAGAGTTTCATTGCCCACACGTGTAGGCATAGAAAAGATCCACGTTTGTCATGTTAAAATATGATATTAGACGTTATTTTCACCGTTTTGTGCGAATAAAACTGAAATATTTCCCTACACCTAATTATGCGAGTACGAGCGAGCTCATTATGCGAGTACGAGAGAATCTCGAACGCTGATTGGTCGAGTACGAACGAAATAATATTCTCGTACTCCGCTCCGTACTCGCAGTGGTTTGTTTACATCGTGAAACGAATAGGTTAGTTAGGCTTCTAATAATTAAATAATCTATGGCGTGTAGTCGTTAAGAATAATTTCTGCTCTCCGATTAAGATCTAGATATCTAGCTCTAACCCTAAAGGGTTTTTCTTTTTTTTTTTTTATATATATATTTTAAAAAGCAATGGATAGGGTGGTGGGTGGGTGAAAGAAAAATATAAAATTTATTCTCTCCTTTCTTCACATTTGAGATAAATAAAACAATATCAACAGCATGCATACACGAATTCAAATAGCAATGTGATGTGTGAGTTGAATTAAAGAGATAAATGAATAGAACCTATCTCCCGCATCCCCCAGAATAATACTAATAGATGTAGTAGTAGTAGTAGTAGTAGAGTGGCAGACATGGGCAGGGGGTGTAGTGGGTGGGTGGGTGGAAACTCGTGAGGTGGGGGACCTTCACTGCTAATCTGAACGTTGTCAGGTGGTCCTAAAAAGGACCTTGGTTGAGGACAGGGGGTGGTGGTTTGGGCTTAAAAGAAACCTCTTAAGCACGCTCACCACGGATACGTCTGGCTAGCTGGATGTCCTTGGGCATGATGGTGACACGCTTGGCGTGGATGGCGCACAGGTTGGTGTCTTCAAACAGACCGACGAGGTAAGCCTCGCTAGCCTCCTGCAGGGCCATGACAGCGGAGCTCTGGAAGCGAAGGTCAGTCTTGAAGTCCTGGGCGATTTCTCTGACCAGGCGCTGGAATGGCAGCTTGCGAATGAGCAGCTCAGTGCTCTTCTGGTAACGACGGATTTCTCTCAGGGCGACGGTTCCAGGCCTGTAACGATGGGGCTTCTTAACACCGCCGGTGGCTGGTGCTGACTTTCTGGCGGCTTTGGTGGCCAGCTGTTTACGTGGGGCTTTGCCTCCAGTAGATTTTCGGGCGGTTTGTTTGGTACGAGCCATCTTTTTTTTTTTGAATGATCTTAACTGACTGTTAAGGAAATGCGGCAGCTCAGCGCTGCTGGCCCTTTTATAACCGTCCGCCAAACCCTTAGCGCAACGAAGCTCTCCCATTGGACGAGTACGAGTTTAACGACGCTGATTGGCCAGTAGCAGCCACACAACGTTGAGACAGCGTCGACATAGCAGATTATTTTTAGACACGGTATCCAGCCGAGCGATCTATTAATAGCAGACAGGGCCGATAACACAAAATATTCTTCGTTCAAATGAAATCCTTGGTTGTGCCGCTTGTCAATGGAATCCGGTGTGTTTGCTTCTGTCGTCTTCAATGAATTATGAATGTGTGTGTGAGTGATTAGAAAAGAACCCAACATAGACTGCCTGAAACAATTTAGATCTAGACCTAGTCTATAGACCTAGGTAGATATTCTGACCCGATTCGACCGCCCGATCGGCGGTATTTACACAGTGTGTAAATAAATGAGGGGGAAGGATTAATAAAAACATATTTGGTTTTAAAAAGAAGAAGATATAAAATAAAAAGGGTAGACTAGCGGTAGGTTAAAGAATAGAATTTTAAAATAACGACCACCCTTATTTGTTGTAGACAGGGGTTAAACGGAGCACATTTAAAGAAAAATAGATTCTATTTTCATTTGTATCTATGAACGAATACCCCTAAAATATGTCCAGTTACTACTATTAATATGACCGCCCCCTCCCTGTTCTGCTCGTGTAAACCAGTGTAAGTATTATACATCTATAATAATGATCTCATACTGCTAGTGATTGACATGTTGATACGTTATTAATAAAGTTTGAAACAAGTAGGGTAGGGTAGGGTAGGGTAGGAAAACTCGATTTTTGTTCATTGACACACAACGAAAGCTAATTGGGTAAACTTTGGTTGTCCTGAAAAGGACAGTAGTAGGCTAGGTGGACAGTGGGCAGCAGGGTGACACTGTTTAGCTCTTGCCACCGGGTGTCTTCTGTGACTTCTTGGGCAGAAGCACGGCCTGGATGTTGGGGAGGACACCACCCTGGGCGATGGTGACACCCGACAAAAGTTTGTTCAACTCTTCGTCGTTACGGATGGCCAGCTGGAGGTGACGAGGAATGATTCTTGTCTTCTTGTTGTCTCTGGCAGCGTTGCCGGCCAACTCGAGCACTTCAGCGGCCAAATACTCGAGGACGGCGGCTAGGTAGACTGGGGCACCAGCACCGACACGCTCAGCATAGTTTCCTTTCCTCAACAGACGATGAATACGTCCGACTGGGAATTGAAGGCCTGCCCTGGAGGAGCGAGACTTGGACTTTCCCTTGACTTTACCGCCTTTACCACGTCCGGACATTGTGAGT
Organism: Physella acuta; assembly: GCF_028476545.2. Classification (NCBI taxonomy): domain Eukaryota; kingdom Metazoa; phylum Mollusca; class Gastropoda; family Physidae; genus Physella; species Physella acuta. The sequence continues at coordinate 25,325 of NW_026734019.1, read as the reverse complement.
TGGTTAGGAGCGAGAAGAAATACAGCGACTAACAGCGATACGGCTGCAGGCGATGAATGAAGACTTAACGGCGAGATCGGCCCTTTTATACGAAACGGCGAGGAAATCCGTTCGTCACCAAGCGAGCGTTCTGATTGGCTGCGCAGCGGCTTGGCGTTCGTACTCGTACTCGTACTCTCCAAATTTCCTCGCCGTTTCATATAAAAGGGCGGCCGGCGGTCGGTTCGCCTCATTTCTGTTCAAGCCATTGAAAAGAAAACAACATGCCACCTAAAGTTTCTTCCAAGGGAGCCAAGAAGGCCGGTAAGGCTAAAGCCGTACGCACCGGTGACAAGAAAAAGAAGAGGAGGAGAAAGGAAAGCTACAGCATCTACATTTACAAAGTCTTGAAGCAGGTGCACCCTGACACTGGCATTTCCTCCAAGGCCATGTCCATCATGAACTCCTTCGTCAACGACATCTTTGAGCGCATTTCAGCTGAAGCCAGCCGTCTTGCCCACTACAACAAGCGCAGCACCATCACCTCCAGGGAGATCCAGACCGCTGTCCGTCTCCTCCTGCCCGGTGAGCTGGCCAAACACGCCGTCAGTGAAGGCACCAAGGCTGTCACCAAGTACACCACCAGCAAATAAACACAACAGCAAACAACCACCTGGCTTGCTTGTTGTGGCTCTACTACTCGGCCCTTTTCAGGGCCTCCACCCATTCCCAATTAGCTCGGTTTGGTTTACATTGAACGAGTTTTCCCTCCCTCCCTCATCCACCCACCCACTCTGTGTAGCTGCCATGTTACAGTTTTTTTTTTTTGTTTAGTCATTCTTTTCTTTAATAAGTAGAGATAGATATACATACATACATAGGCCTACATAGTAATATGCCTATCCCAACAACTGCACACACTATTCTCTTAACACATTTCATGCTAATTCTATCCTTTAAACTAGACATAAAAAGGCCACATACTTATTACTGGGTGGCTCCTTTTTTTTAAAAACACTATTTCATTCTGCATCTCACACAGGGCATCAGCACACCTCTATGCATATCATTTATTGTGTGTTGTTTGGCATAGATCCAAGGGATGAATGGGATTTAATAGTTTTAATTCAGATTATAAGGCTGGCTGTTGTAATAGGAATTATTAGCCAACACTTTGATTCTTATCACCAGTGCTAACTGCCATTTTCATTACAATACATCCATTCTGGTGGGTTGGTTTTTTTCTGTCTTCATTATATATGTTGAACATAACTGTGTGAGTGTGGCTTTTGGTGTTTTTATTATTTTTGTTTTTCTTTCATTAAAGCTACCATGTCAGATTGCTAAGGCATGCATCTGCCACCATTTGTTCACTGATATACTTTTTTCCTACTACCATCATATCATATGATTCTTTTGGTTTTGTCTTTTGCTAGGCCTGGCTTGAAAATGAGTTGGTTACACTTCTGCACAACATACATTCTCTTTAACAAGACAAAACAACAATTAAATACTCTGAACTTTTTTTTTTTATTATCATATATATACTTTTTTTTTTTTCAAAATACAGAAAATAAAAAATAACATGAGCTCAAGTACACAGCTTTCAAGAAGTTCATGGTTTTCTTTGCCAGCCTGCACAATGATTTCAGCACAGATTAAATTTAAACAATCAAAAGGAGGTTGATCTCTTACCGGCTGACGAGAAAGTTTGCGCAGAAGCATCATTTCTTAAGCCCCTGGTCAGTTGGAGTTGTAAAATGATGAGGTTTTCTTAACATTTGCCCTGGGGCATACATTTATGGTCCTGGTACTAGTTCTATACTGACAAGGATTCTTTCAAAGCAACTTGAGCCCAAAGGGAAGTATTTATATGCCTGCAACATAGCTGTGATTAATAAAGAATGAATTTCAATGCAAAAAATAATAATTTGAATCCCTGCAAGCTCCTTTCACATAAACCAGAGAGAAAAAAATGTATGCCAGTCTATAACATATACAATATAAATAAATTAGATTGAATATAAAGATTTTTTTTATTCCTCTCATTAGTTCAACCCTTCTCTTTTTATATAAACACCCAAGGCAGACGCTTGAGTAAATTAATATCCTTCCATATATTATAGAAGCATAAATAAATATGTGTAAAAAGTATTTCATATATGTATATATTTTTTTAAATATATATATATATATATATATATATATATTTTTATATATATATTTATTTATAATGTAAAAATATTGAATATATATACATAGACGAATATTGTATATATGTCTATATATACGTATGTATATATATGCATGTTTTGTGTATATATATATATATATATTTACATGTGTGTCTAAATGTATATTCATTGAATATATATTTGAATGTATATTCAAATATATATATTTGAGTGTAGACGAAAGACGCTCAAGTAAAATAATATCCTTCAGAATATTATAATTATAAGTTTTTTTCTTCTACCCCAGCAAACAGAAGGATATATATATACACACATATATATAATTTATATTTACAAATATATATTATATAAGAATTAATATATATATTCATAATACATATATATATATATATATATATATATATATATATATATATATATATATAAGTATATATATATATATATATATGTATAAATAAATAAGTTATATATATAGATATATTCATATATAATGTATTTATTATGTAAATATATGTATATATCAGTGTGCGTATATAAAGGTATGTATATATGTTCAAATATATTTATTTGTTTGTTCGGATACATATATATCTGTTGTGTGTATTAAATTGCGCTCTTCTGTCAGTTTTTTCATTTGACGACAGTCGGTTAAGGTACTGGCCCCAGCCTAAAGATATTAGTAGAGTCTTCATAATGTGATGCCATGGGCTAGCAAAAAATAAATGAAGAAAAATCACATAGCAGGACAAATTGACATTTTACATGCTTTCAAACTTAAACTGAAATCAGAAAATGATGTGAAATTCATCTTGTGTATATAGAAAAATAAGCATTGTGCCAAAATCCTAATCATTGGTATTAAAAATGACATCAGCTTAATTTAAAAACTGGAAATTGTTTTGCCCTGCCGGATGAGATACCGGTAGCAGACACAGGGTTCCAGGCTGATGAAAGAAAGCGGTATACTTAAAGACAAAAGAATACCCTGTGTTAAAGCGGAACCAGCTAAGATTAAAGCTTAAAGTAAAGGCCTGCCCTGTCGCAGAATGTTAAAGTGGCCGGTGAAAGATCCCCGCGCCAGGCTAAAAGCAAGCTGTACACTTATTACTTAACGAGGGCTTCTTCAGGTCTTGTCTGTAGGACAATTCAGTCACAATAACAGGCAGACCAGGCCAGCCCTGGATATAAGCTAATTCATTTTATGCGCTGCTTCGACAGTCAATGAATATGGAGCTGCGGTCAGACTTTCAAACAAACCGCCTGAGTATTTAAAATGGGAAACAATATTTATTAATATTATCACCAACTAGATCTAGATTATATAGGCTACAAGGAAACCCAGAACCAGACTGGAAAGAAGTAAATTTACTCCCACTAATGATGACTTATCACTAATACTAATAATTAAAAAAAATGTTTAAAAAAATTAATTGCTCAAACCTAATAATCATTACAATCAAGCATCAAGTCTGATAGCCAACATTGGACCTAAAATCTAGATCTATTAGTTTTTACTGAACTAAATCTTATGTTATTTACTAATAATTACTAATGCATTTAATTATTAATACCTAGGCTACTCATTCCTACAGAATCTAGAAATTCTAGATCTAGACTCTAGAGAAATACTGGCGTCCCAGGCCAACCTAACCTTTTAAGCAACATCCTTAATTAGCATTTAATTAACCATGGATCGCCTGCCTTTTTTTTTTCACCGTGAAATTATTATTGTAATTTTTGAAACAGTATTTTGAATAGATCTACCCTCCTGTTTATATTATTTTAGTTAAGCTAGAGCGTTAGATCTAGAATTCTAGATCGTCGCCTAGTTGCGTGTTTTAAAATGAAGCCAGAATATTAATAGACTGAAAATAAATGTGCCAGTTGTCGTGGGAAAAGGTTAAAAGAATAATTAATAAATGAAAAGCATTGAACTATTTCTCAAACATTAAATTAGTAGACTTGTAGGCGGCTAGATCTAGATCTATGTGATGAGTTGGATTAAAATTGAATGAATTCGTGCAGAATGTTTCGGAAGGAGTGAGTGAGCGGGAGACCCAAAAAAGTTAAAGTATCGCCTTTCCGATAGATCATTTCACATGAAAGCGATAGTTAAAGGACAGGTCGGATGCAGGGGGCACCTGGTTTTCTGATTTTAGTCAAGGAAAATGGGGAAAATGTATTTATTTTGTATTTTACAACGCGCGATGCTCGAAAATTAGTAGCTCAGGGAAGTCTACCGGTGGTTACCGCCTCAGGTTAAAAATAGCGACCAATGGCTGTAGAGGGAAAAAAAGGCACATAGTATTCGATATTAAAACAATGTTTCGCTTTTGTGGAGATTTAGGGCGTTTTTTATTATTGAAATAATATGAGGAAAGCAGTGAAATCATTATTGTAGCCAGAAAAGGACGAATAACTGCTGATTTCGTTTGAGTATATTTATAAGCCCCAATTTTCTCACACAGATGTCTACGGCCATACCACGTTGAAAATACCGGTTCTCGTCCGATCACCGCAGTCAAGCAACGTCGGGCGTGGTTAGTACTTAGATGGGTGACCGCTTGGGAACACCACGTGTTGTAGACTTTTTTTCATCTTTTGTCTTTTATTTTTTGCCCCACTGGACACCTATTCTTACCACCTGCACTCTTTCCTAAGTTCACCACATACCTGTGAACACTTTTGTAATATCGAAATATTTTTTGTTTGTTTCTTTTGTGCCTTCACGGTAGGCTACCTCGATCCTACCCACCCATGGAAACAAACCCCTTAAAAACCAACAAAGGAAAGATGACCACTCTGCCCAAATTAAATAAATAAACTAAGTAGGCTACAACCTAATAATTAGAAGTAACTCAGTAAGTTAAATAAGGGGTAGGTATGGAAAACATTCGTGTAGGGGTTACAACCACTCGAGCTAATTCGGAAACGTATGGGTGGCCCTAATAAGGGCCGGATGGGTAGAACAAATGGGTGGTCCTGGGTTGAGTTTAACCGCCGAAGCCGTACAGGGTGCGACCTTGACGTTTCAGAGCATAGACGACATCCATAGCAGTGACGGTCTTCCTCTTGGCGTGCTCAGTGTAGGTGACGGCATCACGGATGACATTTTCAAGGAACACCTTGAGGACACCTCTGGTTTCTTCGTAGATCAGACCAGAGATACGTTTGACACCACCTCTGCGAGCAAGACGACGGATGGCTGGCTTGGTGATACCTTGGATGTTATCACGCAACACCTTCCTGTGACGCTTGGCGCCTCCTTTGCCGAGTCCCTTACCACCTTTGCCTCGGCCAGACATATTGAATTTTTCTTCTTTGTTGATGAAGGAGTGTTCGAAAAACGCCGTCTGCAGAGAAACTCGCTCCTTATATACGGTCCTGGGCTCGAGTTCGTTCAATATGGCGGACACCGCCCAACCAAAAGCGGTCGGCGAATGAGCCAGCCAATGAAAAAGCAGCTTGCCGTGTCGACTGGAATGTTGCTGGCTTGTCGGCTAACGGTGTCGTTTTCAAAGTCATTTTTTCACCTATTCTGCTATGCGACCCTTGGATAAAAAATAAAGAGTTTCATTGCCCACACGTGTAGGCATAGAAAAGATCCACGTTTGTCATGTTAAAATATGATATTAGACGTTATTTTCACCGTTTTGTGCGAATAAAACTGAAATATTTCCCTACACCTAATTATGCGAGTACGAGCGAGCTCATTATGCGAGTACGAGAGAATCTCGAACGCTGATTGGTCGAGTACGAACGAAATAATATTCTCGTACTCCGCTCCGTACTCGCAGTGGTTTGTTTACATCGTGAAACGAATAGGTTAGTTAGGCTTCTAATAATTAAATAATCTATGGCGTGTAGTCGTTAAGAATAATTTCTGCTCTCCGATTAAGATCTAGATATCTAGCTCTAACCCTAAAGGGTTTTTCTTTTTTTTTTTTTATATATATATTTTAAAAAGCAATGGATAGGGTGGTGGGTGGGTGAAAGAAAAATATAAAATTTATTCTCTCCTTTCTTCACATTTGAGATAAATAAAACAATATCAACAGCATGCATACACGAATTCAAATAGCAATGTGATGTGTGAGTTGAATTAAAGAGATAAATGAATAGAACCTATCTCCCGCATCCCCCAGAATAATACTAATAGATGTAGTAGTAGTAGTAGTAGAGTGGCAGACATGGGCAGGGGGTGTAGTGGGTGGGTGGGTGGAAACTCGTGAGGTGGGGGACCTTCACTGCTAATCTGAACGTTGTCAGGTGGTCCTAAAAAGGACCTTGGTTGAGGACAGGGGGTGGTGGTTTGGGCTTAAAAGAAACCTCTTAAGCACGCTCACCACGGATACGTCTGGCTAGCTGGATGTCCTTGGGCATGATGGTGACACGCTTGGCGTGGATGGCGCACAGGTTGGTGTCTTCAAACAGACCGACGAGGTAAGCCTCGCTAGCCTCCTGCAGGGCCATGACAGCGGAGCTCTGGAAGCGAAGGTCAGTCTTGAAGTCCTGGGCGATTTCTCTGACCAGGCGCTGGAATGGCAGCTTGCGAATGAGCAGCTCAGTGCTCTTCTGGTAACGACGGATTTCTCTCAGGGCGACGGTTCCAGGCCTGTAACGATGGGGCTTCTTAACACCGCCGGTGGCTGGTGCTGACTTTCTGGCGGCTTTGGTGGCCAGCTGTTTACGTGGGGCTTTGCCTCCAGTAGATTTTCGGGCGGTTTGTTTGGTACGAGCCATCTTTTTTTTTTTGAATGATCTTAACTGACTGTTAAGGAAATGCGGCAGCTCAGCGCTGCTGGCCCTTTTATAACCGTCCGCCAAACCCTTAGCGCAACGAAGCTCTCCCATTGGACGAGTACGAGTTTAACGACGCTGATTGGCCAGTAGCAGCCACACAACGTTGAGACAGCGTCGACATAGCAGATTATTTTTAGACACGGTATCCAGCCGAGCGATCTATTAATAGCAGACAGGGCCGATAACACAAAATATTCTTCGTTCAAATGAAATCCTTGGTTGTGCCGCTTGTCAATGGAATCCGGTGTGTTTGCTTCTGTCGTCTTCAATGAATTATGAATGTGTGTGTGAGTGATTAGAAAAGAACCCAACATAGACTGCCTGAAACAATTTAGATCTAGACCTAGTCTATAGACCTAGGTAGATATTCTGACCCGATTCGACCGCCCGATCGGCGGTATTTACACAGTGTGTAAATAAATGAGGGGGAAGGATTAATAAAAACATATTTGGTTTTAAAAAGAAGAAGATATAAAATAAAAAGGGTAGACTAGCGGTAGGTTAAAGAATAGAATTTTAAAATAACGACCACCCTTATTTGTTGTAGACAGGGGTTAAACGGAGCACATTTAAAGAAAAATAGATTCTATTTTCATTTGTATCTATGAACGAATACCCCTAAAATATGTCCAGTTACTACTATTAATATGACCGCCCCCTCCCTGTTCTGCTCGTGTAAACCAGTGTAAGTATTATACATCTATAATAATGATCTCATACTGCTAGTGATTGACATGTTGATACGTTATTAATAAAGTTTGAAACAAGTAGGGTAGGGTAGGGTAGGGTAGGAAAACTCGATTTTTGTTCATTGACACACAACGAAAGCTAATTGGGTAAACTTTGGTTGTCCTGAAAAGGACAGTAGTAGGCTAGGTGGACAGTGGGCAGCAGGGTGACACTGTTTAGCTCTTGCCACCGGGTGTCTTCTGTGACTTCTTGGGCAGAAGCACGGCCTGGATGTTGGGGAGGACACCACCCTGGGCGATGGTGACACCCGACAAAAGTTTGTTCAACTCTTCGTCGTTACGGATGGCCAGCTGGAGGTGACGAGGAATGATTCTTGTCTTCTTGTTGTCTCTGGCAGCGTTGCCGGCCAACTCGAGCACTTCAGCGGCCAAATACTCGAGGACGGCGGCTAGGTAGACTGGGGCACCAGCACCGACACGCTCAGCATAGTTTCCTTTCCTCAACAGACGATGAATACGTCCGACTGGGAATTGAAGGCCTGCCCTGGAGGAGCGAGACTTGGACTTTCCCTTGACTTTACCGCCTTTACCACGTCCGGACATTGTGAGTTGGTTAGGAGCGAGAAGAAATACAGCGACTAACAGCGATACGGCTGCAGGCGATGAATGAAGACTTAACGGCGAGATCGGCCCTTTTATACGAAACGGCGAGGAAATCCGTTCGTCACCAAGCGAGCGTTCTGATTGGCTGCGCAGCGGCTTGGCGTTCGTACTCGTACTCGTACTCTCCAAATTTCCTCGCCGTTTCATATAAAAGGGCGGCCGGCGGTCGGTTCGCCTCATTTCTGTTCAAGCCATTGAAAAGAAAACAACATGCCACCTAAAGTTTCTTCCAAGGGAGCCAAGAAGGCCGGTAAGGCTAAAGCCGTACGCACCGGTGACAAGAAAAAGAAGAGGAGGAGAAAGGAAAGCTACAGCATCTACATTTACAAAGTCTTGAAGCAGGTGCACCCTGACACTGGCATTTCCTCCAAGGCCATGTCCATCATGAACTCCTTCGTCAACGACATCTTTGAGCGCATTTCAGCTGAAGCCAGCCGTCTTGCCCACTACAACAAGCGCAGCACCATCACCTCCAGGGAGATCCAGACCGCTGTCCGTCTCCTCCTGCCCGGTGAGCTGGCCAAACACGCCGTCAGTGAAGGCACCAAGGCTGTCACCAAGTACACCACCAGCAAATAAACACAACAGCAAACAACCACCTGGCTTGCTTGTTGTGGCTCTACTACTCGGCCCTTTTCAGGGCCTCCACCCATTCCCAATTAGCTCGGTTTGGTTTACATTGAACGAGTTTTCCCTCCCTCCCTCATCCACCCACCCACTCTGTGTAGCTGCCATGTTACAGTTTTTTTTTTTTGTTTAGTCATTCTTTTCTTTAATAAGTAGAGATAGATATACATACATACATAGGCCTACATAGTAATATGCCTATCCCAACAACTGCACACACTATTCTCTTAACACATTTCATGCTAATTCTATCCTTTAAACTAGACATAAAAAGGCCACATACTTATTACTGGGTGGCTCCTTTTTTTTAAAAACACTATTTCATTCTGCATCTCACACAGGGCATCAGCACACCTCTATGCATATCATTTATTGTGTGTTGTTTGGCATAGATCCAAGGGATGAATGGGATTTAATAGTTTTAATTCAGATTATAAGGCTGGCTGTTGTAATAGGAATTATTAGCCAACACTTTGATTCTTATCACCAGTGCTAACTGCCATTTTCATTACAATACATCCATTCTGGTGGGTTGGTTTTTTTCTGTCTTCATTATATATGTTGAACATAACTGTGTGAGTGTGGCTTTTGGTGTTTTTATTATTTTTGTTTTTCTTTCATTAAAGCTACCATGTCAGATTGCTAAGGCATGCATCTGCCACCATTTGTTCACTGATATACTTTTTTCCTACTACCATCATATCATATGATTCTTTTGGTTTTGTCTTTTGCTAGGCCTGGCTTGAAAATGAGTTGGTTACACTTCTGCACAACATACATTCTCTTTAACAAGACAAAACAACAATTAAATACTCTGAACTTTTTTTTTTTATTATCATATATATACTTTTTTTTTTTTCAAAATACAGAAAATAAAAAATAACATGAGCTCAAGTACACAGCTTTCAAGAAGTTCATGGTTTTCTTTGCCAGCCTGCACAATGATTTCAGCACAGATTAAATTTAAACAATCAAAAGGAGGTTGATCTCTTACCGGCTGACGAGAAAGTTTGCGCAGAAGCATCATTTCTTAAGCCCCTGGTCAGTTGGAGTTGTAAAATGATGAGGTTTTCTTAACATTTGCCCTGGGGCATACATTTATGGTCCTGGTACTAGTTCTATACTGACAAGGATTCTTTCAAAGCAACTTGAGCCCAAAGGGAAGTATTTATATGCCTGCAACATAGCTGTGATTAATAAAGAATGAATTTCAATGCAAAAAATAATAATTTGAATCCCTGCAAGCTCCTTTCACATAAACCAGAGAGAAAAAAATGTATGCCAGTCTATAACATATACAATATAAATAAATTAGATTGAATATAAAGATTTTTTTTATTCCTCTCATTAGTTCAACCCTTCTCTTTTTATATAAACACCCAAGGCAGACGCTTGAGTAAATTAATATCCTTCCATATATTATAGAAGCATAAATAAATATGTGTAAAAAGTATTTCATATATGTATATATTTTTTTAAATATATATATATATATATATATATATATATTTTTATATATATATTTATTTATAATGTAAAAATATTGAATATATATACATAGACGAATATTGTATATATGTCTATATATACGTATGTATATATATGCATGTTTTGTGTATATATATATATATATATTTACATGTGTGTCTAAATGTATATTCATTGAATATATATTTGAATGTATATTCAAATATATATATTTGAGTGTAGACGAAAGACGCTCAAGTAAAATAATATCCTTCAGAATATTATAATTATAAGTTTTTTTCTTCTACCCCAGCAAACAGAAGGATATATATATACACACATATATATAATTTATATTTACAAATATATATTATATAAGAATTAATATATATATTCATAATACATATATATATATATATATATATATATATATATATATATATATATATATAAGTATATATATATATATATATATGTATAAATAAATAAGTTATATATATAGATATATTCATATATAATGTATTTATTATGTAAATATATGTATATATCAGTGTGCGTATATAAAGGTATGTATATATGTTCAAATATATTTATTTGTTTGTTCGGATACATATATATCTGTTGTGTGTATTAAATTGCGCTCTTCTGTCAGTTTTTTCATTTGACGACAGTCGGTTAAGGTACTGGCCCCAGCCTAAAGATATTAGTAGAGTCTTCATAATGTGATGCCATGGGCTAGCAAAAAATAAATGAAGAAAAATCACATAGCAGGACAAATTGACATTTTACATGCTTTCAAACTTAAACTGAAATCAGAAAATGATGTGAAATTCATCTTGTGTATATAGAAAAATAAGCATTGTGCCAAAATCCTAATCATTGGTATTAAAAATGACATCAGCTTAATTTAAAAACTGGAAATTGTTTTGCCCTGCCGGATGAGATACCGGTAGCAGACACAGGGTTCCAGGCTGATGAAAGAAAGCGGTATACTTAAAGACAAAAGAATACCCTGTGTTAAAGCGGAACCAGCTAAGATTAAAGCTTAAAGTAAAGGCCTGCCCTGTCGCAGAATGTTAAAGTGGCCGGTGAAAGATCCCCGCGCCAGGCTAAAAGCAAGCTGTACACTTATTACTTAACGAGGGCTTCTTCAGGTCTTGTCTGTAGGACAATTCAGTCACAATAACAGGCAGACCAGGCCAGCCCTGGATATAAGCTAATTCATTTTATGCGCTGCTTCGACAGTCAATGAATATGGAGCTGCGGTCAGACTTTCAAACAAACCGCCTGAGTATTTAAAATGGGAAACAATATTTATTAATATTATCACCAACTAGATCTAGATTATATAGGCTACAAGGAAACCCAGAACCAGACTGGAAAGAAGTAAATTTACTCCCACTAATGATGACTTATCACTAATACTAATAATTAAAAAAAATGTTTAAAAAAATTAATTGCTCAAACCTAATAATCATTACAATCAAGCATCAAGTCTGATAGCCAACATTGGACCTAAAATCTAGATCTATTAGTTTTTACTGAACTAAATCTTATGTTATTTACTAATAATTACTAATGCATTTAATTATTAATACCTAGGCTACTCATTCCTACAGAATCTAGAAATTCTAGATCTAGACTCTAGAGAAATACTGGCGTCCCAGGCCAACCTAACCTTTTAAGCAACATCCTTAATTAGCATTTAATTAACCATGGATCGCCTGCCTTTTTTTTTTCACCGTGAAATTATTATTGTAATTTTTGAAACAGTATTTTGAATAGATCTACCCTCCTGTTTATATTATTTTAGTTAAGCTAGAGCGTTAGATCTAGAATTCTAGATCGTCGCCTAGTTGCGTGTTTTAAAATGAAGCCAGAATATTAATAGACTGAAAATAAATGTGCCAGTTGTCGTGGGAAAAGGTTAAAAGAATAATTAATAAATGAAAAGCATTGAACTATTTCTCAAACATTAAATTAGTAGACTTGTAGGCGGCTAGATCTAGATCTATGTGATGAGTTGGATTAAAATTGAATGAATTCGTGCAGAATGTTTCGGAAGGAGTGAGTGAGCGGGAGACCCAAAAAAGTTAAAGTATCGCCTTTCCGATAGATCATTTCACATGAAAGCGATAGTTAAAGGACAGGTCGGATGCAGGGGGCACCTGGTTTTCTGATTTTAGTCAAGGAAAATGGGGAAAATGTATTTATTTTGTATTTTACAACGCGCGATGCTCGAAAATTAGTAGCTCAGGGAAAAGTCTACCGGTGGTTACCGCCTCAGGTTAAAAATAGCGACCAATGGCTGTAGAGGGAAAAAAAGGCACATAGTATTCGATATTAAAACAATGTTTCGCTTTTGTGGAGATTTAGGGCGTTTTTTATTATTGAAATAATATGAGGAAAGCAGTGAAATCATTATTGTAGCCAGAAAAGGACGAATAACTGCTGATTTCGTTTGAGTATATTTATAAGCCCCAATTTTCTCACACAGATGTCTACGGCCATACCACGTTGAAAATACCGGTTCTCGTCCGATCACCGCAGTCAAGCAACGTCGGGCGTGGTTAGTACTTAGATGGGTGACCGCTTGGGAACACCACGTGTTGTAGACTTTTTTTCATCTTTTGTCTTTTATTTTTTGCCCCACTGGACACCTATTCTTACCACCTGCACTCTTTCCTAAGTTCACCACATACCTGTGAACACTTTTGTAATATCGAAATATTTTTTGTTTGTTTCTTTTGTGCCTTCACGGTAGGCTACCTCGATCCTACCCACCCATGGAAACAAACCCCTTAAAAACCAACAAAGGAAAGATGACCACTCTGCCCAAATTAAATAAATAAACTAAGTAGGCTACAACCTAATAATTAGAAGTAACTCAGTAAGTTAAATAAGGGGTAGGTATGGAAAACATTCGTGTAGGGGTTACAACCACTCGAGCTAATTCGGAAACGTATGGGTGGCCCTAATAAGGGCCGGATGGGTAGAACAAATGGGTGGTCCTGGGTTGAGTTTAACCGCCGAAGCCGTACAGGGTGCGACCTTGACGTTTCAGAGCATAGACGACATCCATAGCAGTGACGGTCTTCCTCTTGGCGTGCTCAGTGTAGGTGACGGCATCACGGATGACATTTTCAAGGAACACCTTGAGGACACCTCTGGTTTCTTCGTAGATCAGACCAGAGATACGTTTGACACCACCTCTGCGAGCAAGACGACGGATGGCTGGCTTGGTGATACCTTGGATGTTATCACGCAACACCTTCCTGTGACGCTTGGCGCCTCCTTTGCCGAGTCCCTTACCACCTTTGCCTCGGCCAGACATATTGAATTTTTCTTCTTTGTTGATGAAGGAGTGTTCGAAAAACGCCGTCTGCAGAGAAACTCGCTCCTTATATACGGTCCTGGGCTCGAGTTCGTTCAATATGGCGGACACCGCCCAACCAAAAGCGGTCGGCGAATGAGCCAGCCAATGAAAAAGCAGCTTGCCGTGTCGACTGGAATGTTGCTGGCTTGTCGGCTAACGGTGTCGTTTTCAAAGTCATTTTTTCACCTATTCTGCTATGCGACCCTTGGATAAAAAATAAAGAGTTTCATTGCCCACACGTGTAGGCATAGAAAAGATCCACGTTTGTCATGTTAAAATATGATATTAGACGTTATTTTCACCGTTTTGTGCGAATAAAACTGAAATATTTCCCTACACCTAATTATGCGAGTACGAGCGAGCTCATTATGCGAGTACGAGAGAATCTCGAACGCTGATTGGTCGAGTACGAACGAAATAATATTCTCGTACTCCGCTCCGTACTCGCAGTGGTTTGTTTACATCGTGAAACGAATAGGTTAGTTAGGCTTCTAATAATTAAATAATCTATGGCGTGTAGTCGTTAAGAATAATTTCTGCTCTCCGATTAAGATCTAGATATCTAGCTCTAACCCTAAAGGGTTTTTCTTTTTTTTTTTTTATATATATATTTTAAAAAGCAATGGATAGGGTGGTGGGTGGGTGAAAGAAAAATATAAAATTTATTCTCTCCTTTCTTCACATTTGAGATAAATAAAACAATATCAACAGCATGCATACACGAATTCAAATAGCAATGTGATGTGTGAGTTGAATTAAAGAGATAAATGAATAGAACCTATCTCCCGCATCCCCCAGAATAATACTAATAGATGTAGTAGTAGTAGTAGTAGTAGTAGGTGGCAGACATGGGCAGGGGGTGTAGTGGGTGGGTGGGTGGAAACTCGTGAGGTGGGGGACCTTCACTGCTAATCTGAACGTTGTCAGGTGGTCCTAAAAAGGACCTTGGTTGAGGACAGGGGGTGGTGGTTTGGGCTTAAAAGAAACCTCTTAAGCACGCTCACCACGGATACGTCTGGCTAGCTGGATGTCCTTGGGCATGATGGTGACACGCTTGGCGTGGATGGCGCACAGGTTGGTGTCTTCAAACAGACCGACGAGGTAAGCCTCGCTAGCCTCCTGCAGGGCCATGACAGCGGAGCTCTGGAAGCGAAGGTCAGTCTTTGAAGTCCTGGGCGATTTCTCTGACCAGGCGCTGGAATGGCAGCTTGCGAATGAGCAGCTCAGTGCTCTTCTGGTAACGACGGATTTCTCTCAGGGCGACGGTTCCAGGCCTGTAACGATGGGGCTTCTTAACACCGCCGGTGGCTGGTGCTGACTTTCTGGCGGCTTTGGTGGCCAGCTGTTTACGTGGGGCTTTGCCTCCAGTAGATTTTCGGGCGGTTTGTTTGGTACGAGCCATCTTTTTTTTTTTGAATGATCTTAACTGACTGTTAAGGAAATGCGGCAGCTCAGCGCTGCTGGCCCTTTTATAACCGTCCGCCAAACCCTTAGCGCAACGAAGCTCTCCCATTGGACGAGTACGAGTTTAACGACGCTGATTGGCCAGTAGCAGCCACACAACGTTGAGACAGCGTCGACATAGCAGATTATTTTTAGACACGGTATCCAGCCGAGCGATCTATTAATAGCAGACAGGGCCGATAACACAAAATATTCTTCGTTCAAATGAAATCCTTGGTTGTGCCGCTTGTCAATGGAATCCGGTGTGTTTGCTTCTGTCGTCTTCAATGAATTATGAATGTGTGTGTGAGTGATTAGAAAAGAACCCAACATAGACTGCCTGAAACAATTTAGATCTAGACCTAGTCTATAGACCTAGGTAGATATTCTGACCCGATTCGACCGCCCGATCGGCGGTATTTACACAGTGTGTAAATAAATGAGGGGGAAGGATTAATAAAAACATATTTGGTTTTAAAAAGAAGAAGATATAAAATAAAAAGGGTAGACTAGCGGTAGGTTAAAGAATAGAATTTTAAAATAACGACCACCCTTATTTGTTGTAGACAGGGGTTAAACGGAGCACATTTAAAGAAAAATAGATTCTATTTTCATTTGTATCTATGAACGAATACCCCTAAAATATGTCCAGTTACTACTATTAATATGACCGCCCCCTCCCTGTTCTGCTCGTGTAAACCAGTGTAAGTATTATACATCTATAATAATGATCTCATACTGCTAGTGATTGACATGTTGATACGTTATTAATAAAGTTTGAAACAAGTAGGGTAGGGTAGGGTAGGGTAGGGTGGAAAACTCGATTTTTGTTCATTGACACACAACGAAAGCTAATTGGGTAAACTTTGGTTGTCCTGAAAAGGACAGTAGTAGGCTAGGTGGACAGTGGGCAGCAGGGTGACACTGTTTAGCTCTTGCCACCGGGTGTCTTCTGTGACTTCTTGGGCAGAAGCACGGCCTGGATGTTGGGGAGGACACCACCCTGGGCGATGGTGACACCCGACAAAAGTTTGTTCAACTCTTCGTCGTTACGGATGGCCAGCTGGAGGTGACGAGGAATGATTCTTGTCTTCTTGTTGTCTCTGGCAGCGTTGCCGGCCAACTCGAGCACTTCAGCGGCCAAATACTCGAGGACGGCGGCTAGGTAGACTGGGGCACCAGCACCGACACGCTCAGCATAGTTTCCTTTCCTCAACAGACGATGAATACGTCCGACTGGGAATTGAAGGCCTGCCCTGGAGGAGCGAGACTTGGACTTTCCCTTGACTTTACCGCCTTTACCACGTCCGGACATTGTGAGTTGGTTAGGAGCGAGAAGAAATACAGCGACTAACAGCGATACGGCTGCAGGCGATGAATGAAGACTTAACGGCGAGATCGGCCCTTTTATACGAAACGGCGAGGAAATCCGTTCGTCACCAAGCGAGCGTTCTGATTGGCTGCGCAGCGGCTTGGCGTTCGTACTCGTACTCGTACTCTCCAAATTTCCTCGCCGTTTCATATAAAAGGGCGGCCGGCGGTCGGTTCGCCTCATTTCTGTTCAAGCCATTGAAAAGAAAACAACATGCCACCTAAAGTTTCTTCCAAGGGAGCCAAGAAGGCCGGTAAGGCTAAAGCCGTACGCACCGGTGACAAGAAAAAAGAAGAGGAGGAGAAAGGAAAGCTACAGCATCTACATTTACAAAGTCTTGAAGCAGGTGCACCCTGACACTGGCATTTCCTCCAAGGCCATGTCCATCATGAACTCCTTCGTCAACGACATCTTTGAGCGCATTTCAGCTGAAGCCAGCCGTCTTGCCCACTACAACAAGCGCAGCACCATCACCTCCAGGGAGATCCAGACCGCTGTCCGTCTCCTCCTGCCCGGTGAGCTGGCCAAACACGCCGTCAGTGAAGGCACCAAGGCTGTCACCAAGTACACCACCAGCAAATAAACACAACAGCAAACAACCACCTGGCTTGCTTGTTGTGGCTCTACTACTCGGCCCTTTTCAGGGCCTCCACCCATTCCCAATTAGCTCGGTTTGGTTTACATTGAACGAGTTTTCCCTCCCTCCCTCATCCACCCACCCACTCTGTGTAGCTGCCATGTTACAGTTTTTTTTTTTTGTTTAGTCATTCTTTTCTTTAATAAGTAGAGATAGATATACATACATACATAGGCCTACATAGTAATATGCCTATCCCAACAACTGCACACACTATTCTCTTAACACATTTCATGCTAATTCTATCCTTTAAACTAGACATAAAAAGGCCACATACTTATTACTGGGTGGCTCCTTTTTTTTAAAAACACTATTTCATTCTGCATCTCACACAGGGCATCAGCACACCTCTATGCATATCATTTATTGTGTGTTGTTTGGCATAGATCCAAGGGATGAATGGGATTTAATAGTTTTAATTCAGATTATAAGGCTGGCTGTTGTAATAGGAATTATTAGCCAACACTTTGATTCTTATCACCAGTGCTAACTGCCATTTTCATTACAATACATCCATTCTGGTGGGTTGGTTTTTTTCTGTCTTCATTATATATGTTGAACATAACTGTGTGAGTGTGGCTTTTGGTGTTTTTATTATTTTTGTTTTTCTTTCATTAAAGCTACCATGTCAGATTGCTAAGGCATGCATCTGCCACCATTTGTTCACTGATATACTTTTTTCCTACTACCATCATATCATATGATTCTTTTGGTTTTGTCTTTTGCTAGGCCTGGCTTGAAAATGAGTTGGTTACACTTCTGCACAACATACATTCTCTTTAACAAGACAAAACAACAATTAAATACTCTGAACTTTTTTTTTTTATTATCATATATATACTTTTTTTTTTTTCAAAATACAGAAAATAAAAAATAACATGAGCTCAAGTACACAGCTTTCAAGAAGTTCATGGTTTTCTTTGCCAGCCTGCACAATGATTTCAGCACAGATTAAATTTAAACAATCAAAAGGAGGTTGATCTCTTACCGGCTGACGAGAAAGTTTGCGCAGAAGCATCATTTCTTAAGCCCCTGGTCAGTTGGAGTTGTAAAATGATGAGGTTTTCTTAACATTTGCCCTGGGGCATACATTTATGGTCCTGGTACTAGTTCTATACTGACAAGGATTCTTTCAAAGCAACTTGAGCCCAAAGGGAAGTATTTATATGCCTGCAACATAGCTGTGATTAATAAAGAATGAATTTCAATGCAAAAAATAATAATTTGAATCCCTGCAAGCTCCTTTCACATAAACCAGAGAGAAAAAAATGTATGCCAGTCTATAACATATACAATATAAATAAATTAGATTGAATATAAAGATTTTTTTTATTCCTCTCATTAGTTCAACCCTTCTCTTTTTATATAAACACCCAAGGCAGACGCTTGAGTAAATTAATATCCTTCCATATATTATAGAAGCATAAATAAATATGTGTAAAAAGTATTTCATATATGTATATATTTTTTTAAATATATATATATATATATATATATATATATTTTTATATATATATTTATTTATAATGTAAAAATATTGAATATATATACATAGACGAATATTGTATATATGTCTATATATACGTATGTATATATATGCATGTTTTGTGTATATATATATATATATATTTACATGTGTGTCTAAATGTATATTCATTGAATATATATTTGAATGTATATTCAAATATATATATTTGAGTGTAGACGAAAGACGCTCAAGTAAAATAATATCCTTCAGAATATTATAATTATAAGTTTTTTTCTTCTACCCCAGCAAACAGAAGGATATATATATACACACATATATATAATTTATATTTACAAATATATATTATATAAGAATTAATATATATATTCATAATACATATATATATATATATATATATATATATATATATATATATATATATATAAGTATATATATATATATATATATGTATAAATAAATAAGTTATATATATAGATATATTCATATATAATGTATTTATTATGTAAATATATGTATATATCAGTGTGCGTATATAAAGGTATGTATATATGTTCAAATATATTTATTTGTTTGTTCGGATACATATATATCTGTTGTGTGTATTAAATTGCGCTCTTCTGTCAGTTTTTTCATTTGACGACAGTCGGTTAAGGTACTGGCCCCAGCCTAAAGATATTAGTAGAGTCTTCATAATGTGATGCCATGGGCTAGCAAAAAATAAATGAAGAAAAATCACATAGCAGGACAAATTGACATTTTACATGCTTTCAAACTTAAACTGAAATCAGAAAATGATGTGAAATTCATCTTGTGTATATAGAAAAATAAGCATTGTGCCAAAATCCTAATCATTGGTATTAAAAATGACATCAGCTTAATTTAAAAACTGGAAATTGTTTTGCCCTGCCGGATGAGATACCGGTAGCAGACACAGGGTTCCAGGCTGATGAAAGAAAGCGGTATACTTAAAGACAAAAGAATACCCTGTGTTAAAGCGGAACCAGCTAAGATTAAAGCTTAAAGTAAAGGCCTGCCCTGTCGCAGAATGTTAAAGTGGCCGGTGAAAGATCCCCGCGCCAGGCTAAAAGCAAGCTGTACACTTATTACTTAACGAGGGCTTCTTCAGGTCTTGTCTGTAGGACAATTCAGTCACAATAACAGGCAGACCAGGCCAGCCCTGGATATAAGCTAATTCATTTTATGCGCTGCTTCGACAGTCAATGAATATGGAGCTGCGGTCAGACTTTCAAACAAACCGCCTGAGTATTTAAAATGGGAAACAATATTTATTAATATTATCACCAACTAGATCTAGATTATATAGGCTACAAGGAAACCCAGAACCAGACTGGAAAGAAGTAAATTTACTCCCACTAATGATGACTTATCACTAATACTAATAATTAAAAAAAATGTTTAAAAAAATTAATTGCTCAAACCTAATAATCATTACAATCAAGCATCAAGTCTGATAGCCAACATTGGACCTAAAATCTAGATCTATTAGTTTTTACTGAACTAAATCTTATGTTATTTACTAATAATTACTAATGCATTTAATTATTAATACCTAGGCTACTCATTCCTACAGAATCTAGAAATTCTAGATCTAGACTCTAGAGAAATACTGGCGTCCCAGGCCAACCTAACCTTTTAAGCAACATCCTTAATTAGCATTTAATTAACCATGGATCGCCTGCCTTTTTTTTTTCACCGTGAAATTATTATTGTAATTTTTGAAACAGTATTTTGAATAGATCTACCCTCCTGTTTATATTATTTTAGTTAAGCTAGAGCGTTAGATCTAGAATTCTAGATCGTCGCCTAGTTGCGTGTTTTAAAATGAAGCCAGAATATTAATAGACTGAAAATAAATGTGCCAGTTGTCGTGGGAAAAGGTTAAAAGAATAATTAATAAATGAAAAGCATTGAACTATTTCTCAAACATTAAATTAGTAGACTTGTAGGCGGCTAGATCTAGATCTATGTGATGAGTTGGATTAAAATTGAATGAATTCGTGCAGAATGTTTCGGAAGGAGTGAGTGAGCGGGAGACCCAAAAAAGTTAAAGTATCGCCTTTCCGATAGATCATTTCACATGAAAGCGATAGTTAAAGGACAGGTCGGATGCAGGGGGCACCTGGTTTTCTGATTTTAGTCAAGGAAAATGGGGAAAATGTATTTATTTTGTATTTTACAACGCGCGATGCTCGAAAATTAGTAGCTCAGGGAAGTCTACCGGTGGTTACCGCCTCAGGTTAAAAATAGCGACCAATGGCTGTAGAGGGAAAAAAAGGCACATAGTATTCGATATTAAAACAATGTTTCGCTTTTGTGGAGATTTAGGGCGTTTTTTATTATTGAAATAATATGAGGAAAGCAGTGAAATCATTATTGTAGCCAGAAAAGGACGAATAACTGCTGATTTCGTTTGAGTATATTTATAAGCCCCAATTTTCTCACACAGATGTCTACGGCCATACCACGTTGAAAATACCGGTTCTCGTCCGATCACCGCAGTCAAGCAACGTCGGGCGTGGTTAGTACTTAGATGGGTGACCGCTTGGGAACACCACGTGTTGTAGACTTTTTTTCATCTTTTGTCTTTTATTTTTTGCCCCACTGGACACCTATTCTTACCACCTGCACTCTTTCCTAAGTTCACCACATACCTGTGAACACTTTTGTAATATCGAAATATTTTTTGTTTGTTTCTTTTGTGCCTTCACGGTAGGCTACCTCGATCCTACCCACCCATGGAAACAAACCCCTTAAAAACCAACAAAGGAAAGATGACCACTCTGCCCAAATTAAATAAATAAACTAAGTAGGCTACAACCTAATAATTAGAAGTAACTCAGTAAGTTAAATAAGGGGTAGGTATGGAAAACATTCGTGTAGGGGTTACAACCACTCGAGCTAATTCGGAAACGTATGGGTGGCCCTAATAAGGGCCGGATGGGTAGAACAAATGGGTGGTCCTGGGTTGAGTTTAACCGCCGAAGCCGTACAGGGTGCGACCTTGACGTTTCAGAGCATAGACGACATCCATAGCAGTGACGGTCTTCCTCTTGGCGTGCTCAGTGTAGGTGACGGCATCACGGATGACATTTTCAAGGAACACCTTGAGGACACCTCTGGTTTCTTCGTAGATCAGACCAGAGATACGTTTGACACCACCTCTGCGAGCAAGACGACGGATGGCTGGCTTGGTGATACCTTGGATGTTATCACGCAACACCTTCCTGTGACGCTTGGCGCCTCCTTTGCCGAGTCCCTTACCACCTTTGCCTCGGCCAGACATATTGAATTTTTCTTCTTTGTTGATGAAGGAGTGTTCGAAAAACGCCGTCTGCAGAGAAACTCGCTCCTTATATACGGTCCTGGGCTCGAGTTCGTTCAATATGGCGGACACCGCCCAACCAAAAGCGGTCGGCGAATGAGCCAGCCAATGAAAAAGCAGCTTGCCGTGTCGACTGGAATGTTGCTGGCTTGTCGGCTAACGGTGTCGTTTTCAAAGTCATTTTTTCACCTATTCTGCTATGCGACCCTTGGATAAAAAATAAAGAGTTTCATTGCCCACACGTGTAGGCATAGAAAAGATCCACGTTTGTCATGTTAAAATATGATATTAGACGTTATTTTCACCGTTTTGTGCGAATAAAACTGAAATATTTCCCTACACCTAATTATGCGAGTACGAGCGAGCTCATTATGCGAGTACGAGAGAATCTCGAACGCTGATTGGTCGAGTACGAACGAAATAATATTCTCGTACTCCGCTCCGTACTCGCAGTGGTTTGTTTACATCGTGAAACGAATAGGTTAGTTAGGCTTCTAATAATTAAATAATCTATGGCGTGTAGTCGTTAAGAATAATTTCTGCTCTCCGATTAAGATCTAGATATCTAGCTCTAACCCTAAAGGGTTTTTCTTTTTTTTTTTTTATATATATATTTTAAAAAGCAATGGATAGGGTGGTGGGTGGGTGAAAGAAAAATATAAAATTTATTCTCTCCTTTCTTCACATTTGAGATAAATAAAACAATATCAACAGCATGCATACACGAATTCAAATAGCAATGTGATGTGTGAGTTGAATTAAAGAGATAAATGAATAGAACCTATCTCCCGCATCCCCCAGAATAATACTAATAGATGTAGTAGTAGTAGTAGTAGTAGAGTGGCAGACATGGGCAGGGGGTGTAGTGGGTGGGTGGGTGGAAACTCGTGAGGTGGGGGACCTTCACTGCTAATCTGAACGTTGTCAGGTGGTCCTAAAAAGGACCTTGGTTGAGGACAGGGGGTGGTGGTTTGGGCTTAAAAGAAACCTCTTAAGCACGCTCACCACGGATACGTCTGGCTAGCTGGATGTCCTTGGGCATGATGGTGACACGCTTGGCGTGGATGGCGCACAGGTTGGTGTCTTCAAACAGACCGACGAGGTAAGCCTCGCTAGCCTCCTGCAGGGCCATGACAGCGGAGCTCTGGAAGCGAAGGTCAGTCTTGAAGTCCTGGGCGATTTCTCTGACCAGGCGCTGGAATGGCAGCTTGCGAATGAGCAGCTCAGTGCTCTTCTGGTAACGACGGATTTCTCTCAGGGCGACGGTTCCAGGCCTGTAACGATGGGGCTTCTTAACACCGCCGGTGGCTGGTGCTGACTTTCTGGCGGCTTTGGTGGCCAGCTGTTTACGTGGGGCTTTGCCTCCAGTAGATTTTCGGGCGGTTTGTTTGGTACGAGCCATCTTTTTTTTTTTGAATGATCTTAACTGACTGTTAAGGAAATGCGGCAGCTCAGCGCTGCTGGCCCTTTTATAACCGTCCGCCAAACCCTTAGCGCAACGAAGCTCTCCCATTGGACGAGTACGAGTTTAACGACGCTGATTGGCCAGTAGCAGCCACACAACGTTGAGACAGCGTCGACATAGCAGATTATTTTTAGACACGGTATCCAGCCGAGCGATCTATTAATAGCAGACAGGGCCGATAACACAAAATATTCTTCGTTCAAATGAAATCCTTGGTTGTGCCGCTTGTCAATGGAATCCGGTGTGTTTGCTTCTGTCGTCTTCAATGAATTATGAATGTGTGTGTGAGTGATTAGAAAAGAACCCAACATAGACTGCCTGAAACAATTTAGATCTAGACCTAGTCTATAGACCTAGGTAGATATTCTGACCCGATTCGACCGCCCGATCGGCGGTATTTACACAGTGTGTAAATAAATGAGGGGGAAGGATTAATAAAAACATATTTGGTTTTAAAAAGAAGAAGATATAAAATAAAAAGGGTAGACTAGCGGTAGGTTAAAGAATAGAATTTTAAAATAACGACCACCCTTATTTGTTGTAGACAGGGGTTTAAACGGAGCACATTTAAAGAAAAATAGATTCTATTTTCATTTGTATCTATGAACGAATACCCCTAAAATATGTCCAGTTACTACTATTAATATGACCGCCCCCTCCCTGTTCTGCTCGTGTAAACCAGTGTAAGTATTATACATCTATAATAATGATCTCATACTGCTAGTGATTGACATGTTGATACGTTATTAATAAAGTTTGAAACAAGTAGGGTAGGGTAGGGTAGGGTAGGAAAACTCGATTTTTGTTCATTGACACACAACGAAAGCTAATTGGGTAAACTTTGGTTGTCCTGAAAAGGACAGTAGTAGGCTAGGTGGACAGTGGGCAGCAGGGTGACACTGTTTAGCTCTTGCCACCGGGTGTCTTCTGTGACTTCTTGGGCAGAAGCACGGCCTGGATGTTGGGGAGGACACCACCCTGGGCGATGGTGACACCCGACAAAAGTTTGTTCAACTCTTCGTCGTTACGGATGGCCAGCTGGAGGTGACGAGGAATGATTCTTGTCTTCTTGTTGTCTCTGGCAGCGTTGCCGGCCAACTCGAGCACTTCAGCGGCCAAATACTCGAGGACGGCGGCTAGGTAGACTGGGGCACCAGCACCGACACGCTCAGCATAGTTTCCTTTCCTCAACAGACGATGAATACGTCCGACTGGGAATTGAAGGCCTGCCCTGGAGGAGCGAGACTTGGACTTTCCCTTGACTTTACCGCCTTTACCACGTCCGGACATTGTGAGTTGGTTAGGAGCGAGAAGAAATACAGCGACTAACAGCGATACGGCTGCAGGCGATGAATGAAGACTTAACGGCGAGATCGGCCCTTTTATACGAAACGGCGAGGAAATCCGTTCGTCACCAAGCGAGCGTTCTGATTGGCTGCGCAGCGGCTTGGCGTTCGTACTCGTACTCGTACTCTCCAAATTTCCTCGCCGTTTCATATAAAAGGGCGGCCGGCGGTCGGTTCGCCTCATTTCTGTTCAAGCCATTGAAAAGAAAACAACATGCCACCTAAAGTTTCTTCCAAGGGAGCCAAGAAGGCCGGTAAGGCTAAAGCCGTACGCACCGGTGACAAGAAAAAGAAGAGGAGGAGAAAGGAAAGCTACAGCATCTACATTTACAAAGTCTTGAAGCAGGTGCACCCTGACACTGGCATTTCCTCCAAGGCCATGTCCATCATGAACTCCTTCGTCAACGACATCTTTGAGCGCATTTCAGCTG
>NW_026734018.1:0-60954 GCF_028476545.2 Physella acuta | reverse complement strand
TAATATATATATATATATATATATATATATATATATATATATATTATATATATATATATATATATATATACTATATATATATATATGATATATATACTATATATACATATATATATACATATATATATATACATATATATATACATATATATATATAATACATATATATATATACATATATATATATATATATATATATAT
Source organism: Physella acuta (assembly GCF_028476545.2). Taxonomy (NCBI): domain Eukaryota; kingdom Metazoa; phylum Mollusca; class Gastropoda; family Physidae; genus Physella; species Physella acuta. Next base: position 60,753 of record NW_026734018.1, on the reverse strand, counting down.
ATATATATATATATATTATATATATATACATATATATATATATATATACATATATATATACATATATATATATATACATATATATATACAAATATATATATATAGATATATATATATATATATAGATATATATATATATATACATATATATATATATATATATATATATATATATATATATATATATATACATGCATATATATATATACATATATATATATGTCCCCCCCCCCGCCCCCCCCCCCCCCCCCCCTCGCTACGCCTCTGCACCTAGATCTAGATCTAGATCCTAGTAAACGATTTACACCGAACCTAAGCCCTATTGTCAAAGAAAAATGGCGAAGTTGTTGTCAACAAGCTTGCTTTTTGTTCTGGAATTGTTTGCATCGAATTACGCTATGCCCCAACATGGAGTTTGGGATTTTGACATCAATAAGGTAAGTAGTTATTTTCTAGTTATTTCATTTACTACGTTATTATATGGAAAATAATAAATATATTTGTAAATATGGGTTCTGAATCATACTTCCGGGTTGGTAGAGTAGCTATTTAGTATTTATAGTTAATGTTACAAAGTATTTTTTTCAGAATATTGTAACTAAAAGCCAGTTTTATCGGGTATTACAAAGGATAATGACAGATTCGCGAAACAAAAACATCTTCTCAGATTCGTAGCTATAGAAGGGCGGGCGGAGCCCGGGCTCCAACATTAAGGGGGATCGCACGACAGCTCGTATCTAAAAATATCTCGCGTGTCTGGGCACTCATTTGTCGAAGCACCACTGTATATATAGATCTAGATCTAAACAATTTATAAAAAAAAATATTCCTGAACACAAAGTATTTTAATTTTAAAATATTATAATTAAGCATTAAATAATTGAAATTTTCGTTAATTCTTAATTTGTAATGAAAACTGATCTATGATCCTAGAGTTGATACTAATATCAGCACTGCGATGAGGGATACTATTGCGAGAAATCAACATATTAGACATTTTTCAAGATAAGGGAAAGAAATCAATTAATATTTTTCGACAAATCAACCTACCCTGCTTCTTTCCCTTTTCGGAATACATGATTTTCATAAAAAGAATTCTGGTTTTGGGGGTGAAGTGAATTTTTGTGACAATATGTTACAATTTGGTGTAGAGGGGGGGGGGGGGGGGAGGGAACTACAGCAGCATTCATATGAACCAAAAAAAAAAAACGTTACAAAAGACAGCTTAGAAAAATATAATAACATAAAATAACATTCTTAGATATTCAAATAAAAATGTTCAGAGAAATAAATGCAATTTCAAAATTATTAATTTTTTTTGTTTTGAGAGAAGTTCTTTCTAAAAATCTTTCACTACCCATGTTTAAGAAATCAACGGAGCCTCAAATGAGCCTGGTGCTTCTATCTCCCCATTGATTACTCTAACATCCCACTAAAACCCACTTTGCAATATTTGATTTCTAGATCTTTAAATGAATAGAGGAAAATATTAAAACCCTTAGTATTAGTATTAGAAACAACATTATTACAAGTGGGCTATACCATTTACATAAGGCACTAAGATAAAATAAAACACAGAAAAATGTGTTTGATCTAACTCTAAATGAAGGACCTACAGAAATGTAACTATACTCTATAAAAATATGTTAAGGCTACAAAGGTAGCTACATAAATATTTAAGTATGGTAAATTTAAAACATTATTAACTATCATTTTACACGATTACCAGGACGTTTAAATTTTGCATTTTAATTTCAATCTTACTTTTTAATTAACTTAAATTTAGATTATAGAATTTAAATTCTACAGTACAAATCCACAGGAAACCCCATTACTTTATGCAGCAAAAAGTATTTATGAGGATGGTCAGTTGTCGGTGACAAGTATGTACCAAAAGTTTTTTCTAAGAGCGGTTTGTTGGTAAAATTGGCAAGAAATCGGTTCTTTGAATTGTAATACTAATCACTAATTAAATTAAGCCATAGTGGTGTCAATCAAATTTATTTAGTTGTTGTTCTTTAAAACTATTTTTAATTTTCTGTATGTAAAAAATGTACTAATGTACTAATGTAGAATTTGTAGATCTACTAGATTTAAAATTTAAAGTATAGTATTTATGTAATAAAAATATGGTATAGTTTAGTAGTTAGTGTGTTGACAGATTGATTATCCAAACAATACCAAGACTCTAGTTCTATTACTAAATACTAAACAATATTTTTAAATCTTTTGAAAAAAAATAATATTTTTTTATTTTTATCTTAGTTTTGGTTTAATAGTCCAGAAATATGTTGATTTGTTTAAACATATTTAATTTAATTGTTTTAATGCCTCAACTAAATTACATTGTTGCTAAGGAAAATCTATATTGTTTAATGTTACAACATTTTCTTTCAGTTTTTTGTGAAAGTAATTCTAATACAACCTTCAAACTGTCATGGATATTTCGTCGATCTTCCTGTGCAAATGAATATGTTGAAGTTAATTCGGTATAACTGTTTTAAAACTTTCATGCCTTTTTTTTTTATCTTCCTCAAGACTTTATTTAGATATAGAATCATTTAATAAAAGTTACAAAGTTTGTGAATTATTAAAAATAAAAAAATACTTTATATCTGTATAGATGTATAACATATGGAAAACCTGTTTTCATTTTTTATTTATTTTTAAACCATTTCAATCTATTGCAAAGTATTATTTACAAATGCCTTAGCATTGTCCTGTTTTTTTAAATTGTTTTTTTTTAGAATCATAAGAAATGATACCAAAATTTGTGGATTTTTAAACATTTGAAATTATTCCAAATCTGTATTAGTGAATTACATTTTTTAAAAATCTGTTTTTATTGTTTTATTTATTTAAACCATTTCAGTCTGTCGCTGACTATTATTTAAAAATGCCTTGGCAAAAGTCATTGCCCACCCAGAGGACAGAATATGTGTCTGGTTCAGGCACTTACTATTGTGACAAACACAACAGAATTACTCTACATGTAAGCAGTTGAATTTCTTTTTACTTGTTAATGGCCAGTTGGCCATAAAATCATTTTAACAAACTATTTGGACAAGGTTCTGACAAATGTAATGTTATGTACTTTTGTTTCAGTCTGCCAATGCCACCCATCCTATTGAAGCAACAGATGCCCCAGTAAGTAAAAACACATTGCTAATATAGAAATGTATAAGAAATATTTGAGGAGTTTTAAAACTGCATGATTCACTGGGATTTTAAAATTTCAATTTAGTAGGTCTGATATTAAAATAGATTAGAAATTTCAAATCTCTTATTAAACAAATTAAACCCTAAATACAAAAAATATGGTTTACGAGCCGACCCGCGGCATAGCATACGCCGCTATTTAGTTGTTTTATTTTCTACTTTTCAGTAATTCATAATTTGTGAATTCGACAACACCAATGCTTCCACTGAAAATATTTGCTTTAAAATACTATAAGTAGCTCGTTAAGGACGATACTACCCCCACCCTTCTTTCCCCCAACCCCAACCCTACCCCCCCCCCCCCCCCCCCCGTGAAAGCAGCCTCCTCTTAGTTACCTCCTCTAAGTTTAAAATCGTTTCAAACTAAATTATCTGTCCCTAACAGCCGTCACCAAACCCGGCTCTACGATAGTAAAATGTAAACATTTAGGGTGAACACAGCTCACCAAACCATGTGAGGGGGGTGGGGGTGGTAGCGACAGAGAGGAAAAGAGGGGATTGCAAGGCGCGTTTGCAGCTTGTTTTCTAACGGCTCCCAGAAGAGAATTATATATATAGATTATAAATGTTCTTTGTAACTTTGTTCACTATTTATTCATTGTTCTTTAACTAAAATAAAGGAATAAAAAAACCATTAAGTTATGTTTGTGTTTTTTAGTGAAATTTGAAGTGTTGTGTAAAAAATATATTATTTTTCATGTAATTTTAAATATTGCTATTTTTAGACTTGGCTCTCAACAGGGCAAAACAATATTCATTTGTATTACATGATTGATAAATTGTTAAAAAATAATGAAGGCATGTTGAAATAAGTATTTTGGTTTTAGACAGAGAAGCCAATAAAGCCAACAGAGAGTGCTGGAACTGAAGCACCTGCACCTGTAAAGGCTGATACAGTGAAGGAAGGAAGTGATGCCAAACCTGCAGCTAGAAAACGAAGGGCTACAGAAGAGGGAGCTGATAAAAAAAATAGTAGAGGAGGAGAAGAAACCTGCCCCAAAAGTAGCTTACTCAAACGAGGTAGGTTGCCTATCTAAGTATATACAGATAATCAGGGCCCTTGTTATAGAAAATTGTATAAATATGTTTTGTATATATTTTCTTATCATTTTAAGGTTATTTTTTCAAGATGGCCGCCCCTTGCCATGGCAACCATATTTTCAGAAGTGTCCCTGACGCATGCAAATATTTCCCCTTAAGTACTTTAACTTATATATCAACAAATAAATAAAAAGGCTCATTATTTAAGTTTTTTTTTCCATTATTTCCTGGAGCCTATTAATGTTCCCAGTAAACCTCCAACTGGTTGGATTGCATTCTTTTATTGATCATTACACTATATTATGGTACATTAAGCTTTCTTCCATTGACAGTTATGCTGCTAATAAAAACAAAGAGCTATATTTTTAACAGCCGATAGATCATGAGGCACAATATCTGCATAAGACATGGGCTGATGGGTATTACTTGTTTGTGTTGAATCTTGTTCATGCTGATGATCTTCCAGAAGATTTTCTCCTGAAAGGTTAGATTTATATATCTTTTCCTTTTTCCCTTCATAAAAGTAATGTACAGATTATAGAGTAGATTGTAGATTTGGTAACCTAAAAAAATAGTTTTGAATAGTTCAGTTTTTTTTCTTTTTTATATTCTGTTTGAAAAGAACTTCAAGTTGTAAGTGGTCAGTTATAGTTATATTACTTTTTAAAAATTAATTTTTATATTTTATAAATTACTTAATTTTTTATTTAATTTTTTTCTCAATCACAGTTAATGTTAAGATCAGCAATGGTAACAGTTATATCGCAGCTGTGGATTTTCCACTGCTTGTTGTAAGCTGCTTTTTAAAAATTATGTCTTATTGAATTTCTGTTTTAACCTAAGTAATAATATGAAAGATTGGGACTTTTTAATGTAAATTTTTATTTATCCCTAGTTCTATGGTGTTATGGCCCTTGTGTACCTCGGTTTTGGCATTGCGTGGTTTATTTTACTGGCTTGTAACTGGCCAGATTTGCATAGGATACACTTCTGGATTGGAGGAATTATTCTCATAGGTAGATTTATTTTCAATTATAAAGAAATGAATTTGTAGGTTTTGTGTTAATAAATATTTTAAAACTAATTTTAAAACAAAAATCTTCTGTAGGTATGATTGAATATGCTGTTTTCTTTGGTGAGTATGAGAACATCAACAATACAGGCCAGTCTGTGAGGGGAGCCATTATCTTTGCTGAGTTGGTTTCTTGTTTAAAGCGGTCACTTGCCAGAATGCTGGTCATAATTGTCAGTCTTGGCTACGGCATTGTCATGTAAGTTGTTTGTTTTTTTTCAAACTCAGTTGATGTAAATCAGCTGAAGGAATTTGTTGTTTATCCTGTAGTTCATGCAATTTTAAAGTCCAGTACTAATTAAACTGGTCAGCTTCAGTGCCAACACATAAAACAAGTGAATACAAATCCTTATTAAAAAAATGTATACATTGACAAAAACTTATTTGAAAATGAGAGAGCTTAGGTTTTTAATGGTATTTTTATTTTTTTATTAATTGTGGCTTTATCCAGAAAAAAAGATTATATATATAAAAGCATCATCCTGGGTATTTACAATTATATTCATAGCTCAATCATAATCTTGACAAACCCCTAAGTTCTGAGAGTGAAGTAAATTACCTGCTCTGAATCCAATTATTATTACTTTATGCCAGTTTAAGCACTATTATGCACAAATTTAGCCACCAAAATACTTCAACTCGCTGGACTTTACTTGATTTGTATGAAAATTAACTTTCCCGAACATTTTATAATTTTATTAAAATGTAAAATGTTTTTTTAATTATTTCACTGTATGTAGACAAAATTGTTGTAAGTACTCCATGATTTTGCACACAGGAGATTTTTTTACCTTCCCCCTCTCCTCCTTATCAACCATATAAAATTATAGGACACCACCACTTATATTATTTTTTTGTGATGGTACAACCAATTTTTCCAGACCAAGTCTTGGAAAGATGTTTCATAAAGTTTTTATCGTGGGAGTTGTGTTTTCATCCTAGCCTCTATTCAAGGGTGTATGATGGCGCTCAATGTATGTTCTTTTAGCATTATTACGTGTATACTTAATTATATGTTTCTATTTTAACTGAGTGTTGAAAAGTCTCTTGTCTAAAATTAGCATGTCAGCAGTAGGTCTGGTGTCACCTGGTTCAATCCATCAATTTCCTATGGTTTGACCCATTTCACACCTGTTTGCTATTTCACTGAAAAAAAAAGGACTGAATAGTGTATATGATCTGGAGATTTTAGTTATCTTTAATTATTTAAGTGCATAAGCTACAAGCAAGTTGTAGTTTTTTTAAGAAATTTCATGCATGAATGAATTACGATTTCTTTTAACATTACACCCTTTCTTTTCAATTACTATTTTGTCTGGAATTATATTTCACAGTGTACAGCCTAATAGAATAGCTTTACTTCTTTAACCATAGAAATCAATATTAAATATCTATAAGACTTATGAAATAACTTGAAAAACCAAAGGCTTTAGTCATAAATTAATAAAGTTAAAGACATAAGAGTCTAAAGAGTATGCTTGCCATGTTTGTAGCCCTCTAGTGTCATTTAATAATTGATACACAAAATTGTAGGTTACTGACTACTTCATTTAAAGTGTAAATACATGGGAATAACTTGCCTAAACTATTTTAAACTCATTATATAGGAAAAGTTTTTTTTTTTTTAATATTGATTTTTTTTAAACATATTTATCTTTGTCAGAAGAGCTTCTTAATCAATAACTATTTCTATTTAAGTCTATATGTGCATTTTATCTCCTGCTATTTCTATAATCAATTTTCTTTTAGGAGAGAGCAGACCAAAGCCCACTAGGAATTACACTTGGTGTTTTGTTACTAGTGATTGACATCTTTATTTTTGGTTGGATATCCTTTGCAATGTCCATTTTTTTAATTATTTTTTTCCACACAACAAATAGTTCCCACAAATTATCTTCCGTTATTTTATGCTGTTGAATTTAATTTTTGAAAGTTGCTTTGAATACTATTTTCTTGTTCAAGTCAATTACTTTATTTTTATATTAAAAAATATTTGCAGTAAGTAAATAAGTAAAGTTCCCTTTTTAAACCTGACTGTCTACGGTGCATATGAAGTAGAGTTTCTGCATGTGACCTCGACATATGAAGGGATAGTCTGGTCAGCACTATGCCCAGCCGCCTTTACTTACCCTAACGTGTGTTAGGTACCCATCAGAGCTGGGTGGACTCAGGGACGGTATACTGACTTGTACCCGAATCGGAACTCGAGACTTATGGGCTAGCAGTCCAGCTCTCTACCGCTAGGCCACTCCGTCTCATTTGCAACTTATTTAAAAATAAAAGCATAAAATTATACAATTCTAGACAATCATAAAGATATTATTGTAATGTGTAAATGTTAATTTGTTTTACTTCTTAAAAACTAGCCTTGACTACCTCACATCATTAAATCCCTGAGACAAACCTTAAGGACTTTGCGACTTAGAAAAGATGTTGTTAAACTTTCAATGTACAGACACTTCAGAAACGTTTTGATACTTTATATAATAGGTAATATTTAAACTTTCACTATACAAACATTTAAGAAATTCTGATATACTCTGTAACAGGTAAAAACAGAGTTTCTTCCAGGCATCTCTTCGGGGGGGCGAAGCCCCCCCGAAAATTTTTTACCGCCCCCCCCGAACGAAATAAAATTTATATAATTTATATAGAAAATATATACTTTTAACAGTGTCCGCCCCCCCCCCGAAGAAAGTTTACCGCCCCCCCGAAAATTTCAAGTGCCCCCCGGAGAAAAAAGTCTGGAAGAAACACTGGGTAAAAAATGTGTGTATTTAACAATGTCACTTTACTACTATCTTATTGTTACAGTATGTAGTTAATATTTCAAAAACGTCTCTGAAATTGTTTATAAAAACTGAGCAATTTTGCAACATTTCAAATTATTATTATTGAAATCGTGTCATTTTTATTATGCTGGACTTTTTTTTAGCTGTTCCAGTGCTCCTGATTTGGTTTAGTATTGAATTCATATTTAATGAGTACCTTTTTGTAAGTTTTTAATAAAATTCTGTAAATATATACATTAAAATAAAACATCTTTTTGTTTGTAATTACTTCTTATATTTAAGTTTTAAAACTATTTTCTGCTTAAGATAGTGTACAATTACTTATAAAACAGCACCATTCTTTTAACAAACTAGGAGGTCTATTCTCAACCAGCTAGTGAATTTGGTTTGGTTATTTTCCTTACAGTCGTTACATAAAATAAGTGAATTTTTAAATACATTTTTTTTCAGGATTGGAAAACACTTTGGATGGATAATGCCCTCTGGCATATATTTTTTTCTGTGATTCTTATTGTCATCATGGTACTGTGGCGTCCCACTTCATATAACTTGAGGTTTGTTATACAAAGCTAGTCACACTAAAGGTCTCTATAACTATAGTTCTTTTAAAAAAATGTTAATTTCTTCAAACTTTATTTTTTGTTGCTTTTATGTGATAATTATTTCCTATAAATGTAATTCCAACCTTACTTTGCGGAATCATTACTTCTTTTACACTCTGTTATTTACTATAAAAAACCTGAGGTCTGTTATAAACAGTTTTATATACTATATGTTATTTTGTTGGATCTTCACGCTAGATTTTGTTTGGGTTTTTTTTTTTGTTATAATTATTTCAATTGTATGTAATTTCAAAGATTTTATACAGTAGTAGCCTCTGGGCATCATATTTTTTAAATACATATTTTTGTATGCTCGTTTTATTCAGGTATGCATTCTCCGCATTGCTGGATGTCACAGATGACAACAGCATGACTCAAAAGAGCACCACAGAGCTCTGATCAAGCCTCCCCCTAACGAGATATGAATCTATGGAGCAAAGAAAACACCTAGAGCTTGGGTGAATAAAAAATATACTGCTCCGCATATTTGGAGCAATCCTCACAAATTTAGGAGATTTTTAAAAGCTTTTATTTAGTTTGCAACGTCTGTTTGTAGGTTTGTGGCAAATCTTGTAACTGAAATTCGACCCACTTCTAATGCAGCGATTGTGTTCAAACTTTCCAGATAGGCGCCACTTCAATGACGATACAAGTCTATCTATTTTTTAATTTAATTAGATGCTTTAAAAATTAATTAAACGGTTTCGAAACTAAGGGGAAGTAAAAAAATTAAATCACCTGACCAGTCATGGTGAGCTGTGGTTCATGAGAATGTTTACAATCGTAAAAAGTAAAAGCTTGTAAAAAAAAATTAGATCTACTTGCAAAATTAAGATAATTAATATAATTACTTTTTGCTAAAGTTAAAACCATCACAAAGGGTAAAAAAAAATTAAATAGTTAAACCAGTCACTTACTGGTCAAACAAACTGAAAATAAATAAAAACCTTGACCGTCACCCATTGCTTCTAAGAAACTACACAAAATAAATCTATCTAAAACAATTGCAACCTGTACAAACTATGGTGAAGGGAAACAACCCAGTGGTGAATTAAATGTCACATCATTTCTATATTTTCAAAAACTGGTTAATCAACATTACCCAAATCATATCAGCAAATATATTTATCCTAAAGAAAATATAATTCTGAAAGCAGTTTTAAAATATTAAAGATTTTGCTGGCTACAGACATGACACATACAGTTGTGTGTTTCATTCTGTGTAACATTTATCTAAGTTAACAAGACCAAATCAGTTTTTTAAAATCCAAGATGTGACTTTTTAATCTACTAAGCATATGGATTTTGTTTTAACATTCATTTTCTCTGTACATCACATGATGTGTACAAATATTATTATAGAGTTTAGTGAATGACTTAAGTCTTTTAAATCTTTAAATATATGTTCCAAGAAAAGCTTATATACATTACCTATAATTTTTAATTTCGCCTATTATAACTGCTGAACACTTACTTAGTACTGCTTGTATTAATACTCATGTAAACAATTTGTGAGATGTTTTAATTTTATAACATTTTATAAGACTATTTTATACATATACTACAGTTGTTTTATTAAATGCCATATTACATAAATCTGTCTTTGATTCAATTTGAATTCTTTCTAAGTATCCAAATAAGTATAATTAAAACTTGAGACAATGAAAATCAGTTGGACTTGTGATCAGAAACTCATGAGTTACTCTGGTCAATAATGAAACTCAGACGGTGTGCTGAATCTGACATTATCATTAATTAGCATATTCCAGATTTTTAAATCAATATTGATATTCATTCTGTTTGAGACTTACAATCACATTAACACTTTGGTATGCTTATTTCTTTAACTGTGTATAATCTACAGTTTTACATATAAAAAACATTTCTTTAAGGCTACTTGTTTTTAGAACTTGCTAATGCTAATGTAATCTTTGCATTCCTTTTTTGAACTTGATGGAAGGTTGGAAGTTGGTTATTTATTTGGGTTGATGTGGAGGATTTCTTTCAGTTTAATATTTCACATGGTTTGTTAATTTGGAATCAATTAACTTAAATAATGGTTGTAGAGCTTCACTGTTATTTTAATTTAAAAATATATACTTTGTTTAAACAATGATACAAGGTGATAAAATTTTATTATATATTCACAACAATAATCGTGTACAGTATAATTAACATTCAATTACAAAATATCAATATAAAAAAACATCACAAATTTTGACTGTCCCAAATAATCTTATAAATTTTGACTATCGCTGATAATCTTACAAATTTTGACTATTGCAGATAATCTCCTTACAAATTTTGACTATCCCAGATAATCTCTTTACAAATTTTGACTATCACGGATAATCTTACAAATTTTGACTATCCCAGATAATCTCCTTACAAATTTTGACTGTCCCAGATAATCTCTTTACAAATTTTGACTATCGCTGATAATCTTACAAATTTTGACTATTGCAGATAATCTCCTTACAAATTTTGACTATCCCAGATAATCTCCTTACAAATTTTGACTGTCCCAGATAATCTCTTTACAAATTTTGACTATCACGGATAATCTTACAAATTTTGACTATCCCAGATAATCTCCTTACAAATTTTGACTATCCCAGATAATCTCCTTACAAATTTTGACTGTCCCAGATAATCTCTTTACAAATTTTGACTATCGCGGATAATCTTACAAATTTTGACTATTCCCAGATAATCTCCTTACAAATTTTGACTGCCCCTGCTAATCTCCTTACAAATTTTGACTCCTGGATAATCTTACGAATTTTGATTGTCCCTGCTAATCTCCTTATAAATTTTGACTATCCCAGATAATCTCCTTACAAATTTTGACTATCCCAAATAATCTTATACATTTTGACTGTCCTGGATAATCTCCTTACAAATTTTGACTATCCCAAAACACAACATAATTATTGAACGGATAATTTCCAGTATCATCCATGGTGTTGACCCGTGCCATGTCCATCGCCATCTGCTGGTTCCTGTCCTGCATCAGGTTCTGGTTGGCCAGCGTGTGGTGCAGGCCTGGCTGCTGCAGACCCTGGGGGATCACCTGGCTCAGGTTGTGCTGGATGACCTCCTGGTGGGTCAGCGTGCTGGAGGTCATGATGTTGCGCTGGCCCTGCTGCATGTCCATGTTCTGGGGCACAAGTTGCTGGGGGATGATGACCGTGTGCTGGAATGTGGAGGGGGTCTGGACTTGGATGATCTGTGGCTGGGGGGTCTGGAGGTGTGGCTGTACTGTCTGAGGTAACACAGTGACAGGGAGTGTGACAGGCTGTCCCATCTGCTGGTTGATGACTGAGGAGATAAAAAAACAAGTTAATTAAAAAGTCTAGTGACAATTTTAGCGCAATTTCCTTATATCGAACCTCAGCTTATTAATAGGGTACAAAAATAACGTTTGATTTAATAAGTAAATTAAATCGAGATAAATCATATATTGAGCAAATAAATAATGCAACACAAGTAGTTTTAATAATTCAAAACAAAATAGAAAAAATATTTATTAACGAGATTTTTAAAAAAATCCTTTCGAACCTCCGCTCATTCGCTATGGTAAAATCCTTTCGAACCTCAGCTTATAAATAGGGTACAAAAATAACGTTTGAATTAATAAGTAAATTAAATCGAGATAAATCATATATTCAGCAAATAAATAATGCAACACAAGTAGTTTTAATAATTCAAAACAAAATAGAAACTAGCCTCCCGTATCAGTCGAAAAAAAAGGGGAGAGTAGCCTCCCGTATCAGTCGAAAAAAAAGGGGAAAAATTTTAAAAATCCTTTCGAACCTCCGCTCATTAAAATCCTTTCGATCCTCAGCTTTTGCGCTAAAAACCTACAAGACGCTCAGTTTAAAAATTCTTAATTAATTTTTTGTGACCGAACGAAAGGATATTTTTGAAAACTTTCTTCGGCAATATTGGTTTAAATTATGGCAGGAATCGATTGGTAAATGTTTCAAGTCGCTAAGTGGTCTGGTTGCCTAGATATGTAGCAAAAACTGAATTTGTTCGAGGTTTTTTGGCTTTTACGGGAAATCCATGAAAGAAACCCGGAATTTTTATGGCCTATGTTCATCCTCGTAACTGGCTTAACATAATTGCTTTTGGAACTAGTCATCGATATTGCTTCGTTGAGGAGGAGATACGACTTAAAGCTGCGGACACACATTCATCCATCCATCCATCCATCCAGAAATGATGGGTTAATAAACGCAATTCTCCAGAATGGAAATTGTGCTAAAAAAGAATGTATTCAAACATTTGTAGGTAAAACAAAATGTGTGATCAAGTTAGAAGAAACAAAAAATACAAACATTTATAGGTAAAACAAAATGTGTGATCAAGTTAGAAGAAACAAAAAATACAAACATTTATAGGTAAAACAAAATGTGTGATCAAGTTAGAAGAAACAAAAAATACAAACATTTATAGGTAAAACAAAATGTGTGATCAAGTTAGAAGAAACAAAAAATACAAACATTTATAGGTAAAACAAAATGTGTGATCAAGTTAGAAGAAACATAAAATACAAACATTTATAGGTAAAACAAAATGTGTGATCAAGTTAGAAGAAACAAAAAATACAAACATTTATAGGTAAAACAAAAGTGTGCGATCTAGTTAGAAGAAACAAAAATTACAGTTCTGTTAAGAAGTTAAATTTTTAAAAACTAAGAAGAAAAATTATAAGAACTATTTATATGCCACCAGTCTCCTAAGGCAAACAGTTTATATTTAAATCTTATGGGAGTAAGTACATCTTCACTCACAATATAAAAATTATTAGTAAGATCTATAATTTAGCAATTCAAAGATACATTTTAGGAATTAGGCAAAACCTTTAGAAACATTCAAAAAGATGTCAATTACTATAAAATATAGTTTTAATTTCCAAAATTTGAAAACAGAATTGGGCATTGTAGTAAAAAAAAAAACAACAGCCATGCAACTTCAGTCTTACCCTGCTTTGTTTTCCTAATGTCTCTGCTAGCCTTACATTTATGGCCGTACGGATTCTTGTAGGTTTTACCACAGAACTGGCACATCTTGCTGAAGCCCTCATGCTGGGCTTTGTGTCCTCGGAGAGAAATGGGGGTGGTGTAAACCTTGCCACAGCCTTCCACATCGCAGACATACTTTTGTCCTGAAGAAACAAAACAGGGTGTTAACACTTAATAGCAAAATACAAAGTAACACCAGATAGCAAAATACAAAGTAACACCAGATAGAAAAATACAAAGTAACACCTGATAGAAAAATACAAAGGGTCACTTTGTAATATAGGATATCTCTTAGCCAATCTGCCCAGTCACAGGACATTTCAGAGTTAGGTAAAAGTGGCTTTACTGGCCAGAGATAGGTTAACTCTTCTCTCCTTTAACCATCAAGTCTCAAAAAGATGGTTTTTCAGTTTATTATGTTACTAACATTATAGAATTTTATTTTATTTTTTTAGAATTATGAAATTTTTTATTTCCAAATGTTTATTATAAAATTCTGATCTTGGTTGGTGTTTTCTACAATTAAATTAAACACGCTTATTTAATTAACTGACAATATTATTGATTATTCTCTCACATTTTGGAGACAAATTTAATTTAAAAGTTTTCAGACACATCTGACATTATGCACATATGTGAGACAGCTTGACATACCTGAATGTTTTCTCATATGAGCTCTATGACCAGTATGTGAGGCAAAACTGACAGTACAGATTTCACAGACAAATGGTTTCTCCTTGGTGTGGGAGGGGGTGTGTCTCTGCATTTCTCTGCTGCTCACAAATCCTTTACCACAGTAGTCACATTTGAAGGGCCATTTGCCTGTAAGAAAAGAAACTGACTATATGATTTAAAAATTCTCATTTAAACAGTAAAATTCCAAGTTCTATCCATATATCACAATGATCACTTTTTAAAAGCCACTTGCTTAAGATAAAAAAATGTATTTGAAAAATTCAAATAAAACAAATTTATTTAAAATAAAAAAAACTATGCCAAGTTTTACAGTTAGAAAAGTGATTATTGAATAAGCTGTTATTAAAATAAGTTAAAATATCAACATCAGAATGTTTACCAATTTTATGCTTCTGTAACTGGTGAAATTTGAGACCATTCATGGTGGAGTAACGTGCACCACATTGCTGGCACACCTGCGACTTGCGTGGCTTGCCGAGTTTCTGAGCTGTTAGATGGTTGTGGCGACCTTTTTTACCACACGTGGGGCATACATAGTCTACAGCAAGAAAACATACGGAAAAAATGGCTTGGTTATTTATATGTATGGAGCAAAAACAAGTTGGGCATACATATACTAGAACAAAAAAACAAAGAATAAAATACTTTAGTTACATGCGGTATAGAGCAAAAAATTATGCAAACAAACTAGAGCCACAAGAAACAATAAAATTGTTCAGTTGCTTGCAAGAATAGAACTAAAACAAGTGGGGTATATACAATTTACAAAAAAAAAAATTGTTTTAAAGCATAAAGGAAAAGTGGATTGATTAACAGCAGTATACAAAGATGACTAAAGCTACCTTCTTCTTATGTGTTCCTTACTGGCTTATTTTTCATCACTACAAAAACTATTTTATAAATCAAGAAGAATAACTGGGCCAGGTGACACAGAAAAATGAGGCCTGACATCAACATAATTTAGCTTCAGTGTTGACCACATACCTGACTTCTCATTGTGGATTTAGCTTCAGTGTTGAGCACATACCTGACTTCTCATTGTGGATTTAGGTGTTGAGCACATACCTGACTTCTCATTGTGGATTTAGCTTCAGTGTTGACCACATACCTGACTTCTCATTGTGGATTTAGCTTCAGTGTTGACCACATACCTGACTTCTCATTGTGGATTTAGCTTCAGTGTTGACCACATACCTGACTTCTCATTGTGGATTTAGCTTCAGTGTTGACCACATACCTGACCTCTCATTGTGGATTTAGCTTCAGTGTTGACCACCTACCTGACTTCTCATTGTGGTCTTCCTGGTGGCTGGCCAGATTTTCCTGCAGCCTGAAGACCATGAAGCACTGATTGCAATGGTATTCACGATTGATGGAGATGGACGGCTCAGACATGATGTGGCGGTACAGATGTTGTTTGACGATGAAAACCGAGGCAAGGTATTTTCCACAGCCTTGCCAAGGGCATTTAAATTTCCCATCTGTGGGAAGAGAAAAACAATTTTAAAAGTCTGTTAAAAATATTAGCTTGTGTTGGGTTTTAAAAATAATTTTAAAGTCAATTAAGAAAGTTCTTCAATCAGTTAAATCACATGTCTACTGTTTTTTTAGACATTGTAAGTAAAGTTCCCTTTCAAACCTAATGGGCCACGGGGCAAGTGAAGTAGAGTTCACTTGGTTCTGTGACCTTGGCATATAAAGAGATAGTGTGGTCATTTTTTAGGCATTGATGCAACTTAAATTTAACATGTTAAGGAATTTTTCACCATTGCATTCAAAATGTTATAATTATAGTTCAGATGGGAAAATAAAAAGCACATACCATAATGACATTTAGTGTGTCTTGACATTGTTATCATATTGTGGAAAGTCTGCTGGCAGCCCATGTAATCACACATCACATGGATGTTGGTATAGTGGTAGAGGAAATGGTCAAAGAAACCTTTTTGGTCGGAAAATGTCCCCTGGCAGCCTGGTTCTTCACAAGAAAATCTGGCCAATCTTGCAAGTGAAGGTTTGGCTGAAATAAATGCAATATTAAAGTAAAACGAACATTTTTTTTAGAACTGTAAATGTTTTATGACTATTGCTTTCCCCATCTAGTCAGGTGCCATAAGCTGAGTAGACCAGAGGCGTAGCAAGGGGGGGGGGGAGAAACATGTCCCCGGAAGCTGACCTTAGGGGGTGCCAAAATGGGTTAGAAAAACAAATTGAAAGTTTGAGGGGGTGGGGAGGGGGGGTGGTGGGGGCGCAAATCGAAAGTTTGATGGGTTGCGGTGCAAATCGAAAGTTTGTCCCCGGGCGCCGGAAGGGTCCCTACGCCTCTGGAGTAGACTAAAGGACATTCATGCTGGGTACTAAATAAAAAAAAAATCTAGGTTTCTAATTAAACTATATTTCTAAAAAATAACTTAATATTAAAAATTAAAAAACAAAACAATTTTAATCTTTAGAAGTATATATATATATATATATATATATATATATATATATATATATATATATATATATATATATATATATATATATATATATATATATATAAACTTTTCTCTACCAAATCAAAAACACCAAAATCATGAAACAAAATACCTGCAGCATCA
Source organism: Physella acuta (assembly GCF_028476545.2). Taxonomy (NCBI): domain Eukaryota; kingdom Metazoa; phylum Mollusca; class Gastropoda; family Physidae; genus Physella; species Physella acuta. Next base: position 43,698 of record NW_026734018.1, on the reverse strand, counting down.
TCTCCATGCAGCCTCTTGTGGATCATCAACCCCCACTTGCTGTTGAAGGCCAGCTCACAGATCTCACACACAAAGTCACAGTCTAGATTGGCCCTCAGAGATCGGCTGTGTGCGATAAAATGAGGCTTCAATTGGCCAGTTTCTGTCAGCCAGTTATCACAATTTGGCCACGGACATTTCATCTTAGGGTCTAAAACATATGGTCACAAAATACAGTAGCAATAAAAAAAAATCGTTTAATAAATAGATTAAATATAATTATTTAAAAAAAAAGGTTAAAGCACAGATGACTAAATAAAAACAAAGTACAGTTCTATAAATAAAAACAAAGCACAGATCTATAAATAAAAACAAAGTACAGTTCTATAAATAAAAACAATGCACAGATCTATAAATAAAAACAAGGCACAGTTCTACAAATAAAAACAAGGCACAGTTCTATAAATAAAAACAAAGCACAGATCTATAAATAAAAACAATTGATGAATCCCTACCATAGTGAACCCGGCTGTGTTTGGCCAAAAGGAGCTGGTCGTCAAAAACCTTGTAGCAGCCTTCAAAATCACAGGTAGACTGTTTCCTGTTGTGGTTCCACAGGTGGTTGTCTAAATTTTTCTCCAGGTAAAATGTCTCACAGCAGTCCCCAACCTGACACCTGTACGGTGGGTTGTCTGACAATGTTTCACGAATACATGGCTTATGATTAACAACATTGCTATTGGATTTTTAAAATGTAAAAAAATATTTTATTCTACAAATTTAGAAAATTAAATTTGAACTAACAAACACAAGCTGTATATTTAAAATGATTGTAAAAATAGGACAAATACTTCTTTAAAATAAAAAAACAATAATATAAAGCTCTATTTAGACTATAATTACCAATGTGTTGTTGTACATGAAATTTCCTGTCCTCCAGCGCATTAAATAAATAATCACAGCCTTTCAGATGGCATGGGTATGGTGATGTCTATTCGATGCAAAAAATGAATAAATTATAAATCATGCATAAATGTAAAAAATGTTAATTCTATTTTATAAAACAAAATCCTAAATAGTGCATATATCTTAAAATTGTAATAACTTTAAATATCTCCAATAATAGAGTTGATAATAAAATACTTTTTAAAGAAGATTTATTAGTTTAAATTAATTCTAATCTATTTCATATCTTGAAAAATTAAACAGATAATGACATTATCTCTAACTTCTGAAGTTTGAAATAAAGTTTCTAGTTAAGTGACGTCGACCCAAACCTCCTTCATCTCCCTGAGAGCCCTCTCACTGTGGTAAACCTCCACATGACGGGGTAGCTGGGCCACGGTCAGCACCATGCCACAGTGCACACAGATGCGCTCAATGAAGTCCAGCTCCTTGTTCTGCAGGGGCAACAACCTCTTGGGGGTTTTCCCGTGCTCCATCACCATATGCTCCTCCAGAAGGTTCTTACGGTTGAACTCCTTAAAACAACCGTCGTACTTGCAGGGGTGCTTGACAAACTCCTTCCCCAGTTTGTAATCCCCGCCCTTGTGCACCAGCTTGTTGTGCCTGTAGAGGGTCGACCTGAAGGAGAACTGTTTCCCACAGCCTTCAACAGAGCAGGAGAAGAAAACTCCGGGCACGGATTTGGGTTTCCTGCCCCTGTGCTGGTTCAAGAGGTGGCTCTTCATGTTCTCCCGGGTGGTGAACAGCTTGCCGCAGCCTGGGTACTCACACGCGACCGTGCGCTGTGGCGGGTTGGCAGCGTGCTTTTCATTCTCTGTTATGGTCATGCACGCAAAAAAAAAAAAATCAATTTAAAAGATAATATATAGCAAGTTTAACATAGGTCAATTTAGATGGTAAAAACTATGATTTCGTATTTTTAATATCAGTTTTGTTTTGCAAACAGTTCACAACTTTGACTTATGTTTAAGATCATATTAAATCAAGCTTTTAAAAATAAGCCTTCATGAACATATTTAATAAACAGGCCTTCACTTGCAGCGTTAAAAAGAAACTTAAAAGAATATCTGAACAACATACTTAAGTGAATTTTATAGTGTACATCCAAGTATCTCTGACAGCTGAACTTCTTGCCACACTTTTCACAAAACAGCTGGCGTTCTGGTGAGTGGCTACAGATGTGGATCTCTAGCTTCTCCTTCTTCACAAAAGATTCTTCACATCCACTGTAGGGACATTTGTGGAGGCCAGGTTTACCAACTAGAATATAGAGGGACGTTGCTAAATACATTTCTTAAACAAAACAACCAAAGTATGCTGGAAAAATTGATTACTGTAAAAACTTTTAGAAACAAAGCATAAGAAATGACAGATAGGCTAAAAACCAACAATCCCTCTTCTTTTCGTTCTCAATTGTAATATCGATAGGGTTTTCTCCAACACAACATGTCAACATGTTATTTGCCATATGGCCCTCCTTCTGCCTTTCTGAATTTGCTTCAATAGCCTTTGACCACTAAAGACCAATTTACAAGGCAGAAGCTGTTTGGTTTTAGAGTTGTCTCTCCTAAATCTAGGCTCATCTGCTCAAGGGGTCAACAATCATAAGCTCTCCCACCGAACCAAACAATCCCTAACAATCCCTAGTATTCCCGCAAACAAGAAAAAGCTTTTGTGTAAAATATTTTTCGTGTGTCCAGTGCTCTGAAAAGACTGTTATTGGTAAAGTGATAAATATTTTACTACTGGGTGGCTTATTTACAACTACTGCATGGCTTATTCACAAACTATTTGGCTTATTTACAACTACTGCATGGCTTGTTTACAACTACTTCTTGACTTATTTACAACTACTGCGTGGCTTATTTACAACTAATGCGTGGCTAGTTTACAACTACTGCTTGACTTATTTACAACTACTGCTAGACTTCTGTACAACTACTGCTTGGCTTTACAATTACTGCATGGCTAGTTTACAACTACTGCGCTGCTGCTGAGAGAGAACTTCTCAGGACACCATAACCCACCTCCATGAATTCTTCTTTTATGTCTGGTCAGGCCTTTCTCATGAGCATATTGTTTGCCACAAATCTCACAGCTGAGCATGTCAGCTTTCATGTGCGTCACATTATGGCTGTTTTTCTCTGACGCAGTGAAAAATGTTTTGGTGCAGCCTTCAAACTCACACCTGTGAGGCTTATCACCTGCAGATAAAAGAAACCAGTGTTTACATACAGAAATAGGTTCCTATGTTAATATTGTATAGAAGATTAAAATACACTTTTTAGATCCATTGATTACCCCTCCCCTTTTAACATGTTTGGTGTGACATAAAAGGGGATCAGTTCATATTTGGATACTTAAAATTCTATCTCTTCTAATCAGTTTCTCTGATAATTAAAATTTAAAAAATTATTATCTTTTCCGGTTCGTGCCCAAGACACATGGGGCAGAAGTAGAGTTTATCTGTTTTAATGATCTTGGCATGAATGTGGAGTCCGCACTATGACTAGCGGTTTTTGTTTTCCTAACAAGAGTCAGGTACCTAAACTCGAGACTTTCGGGCTAGCAGTCCTAAGTTCCTCTAACCTTCAGCCATGCTATCCACTTTTTAATTGTTATCTCTTCCTATTAGTAAATAATTGTTTTTGGTTATGAGCACTAGTTTTGTTAGCTGTGGAAGGAACTTGAGTAAAACATTCATTCAAACTATCTTGATATTGAGTCTTTAAAATTAATTTGGGAGAAAAGCCCACAGAAAAAAATCCTCTTTGCAAATCCAGTACCCTGTCTCTACAACCTGCTGAAGGTCTCGTCCCATCCCCACACCAAATTGTAATGTTTAAAATAACAAATAATTATATGAAAAAAACATCTCTATACTTCCATGAGATATTCCAATACAGCAATATTTTAAAATATTCGCAACTATTTATGCTAAATTATTTCACGTTTGACATGGTCATCTTTTACTTTGCATAAATTTGAATGAGTTAAACAAGATTTAAGAGATTGAATAAAAGCTTCAATGAGAAACCTGTGTGACGTGATTTGTGCTTCACCAGGTCCTTGCTGTCCTTGAAGCTCTTGCCACATCCATGTATGTCGCAGGTGAAAGGTCGCTCCCCTGTGTGAGACCTGAGGTGGGTGTGTAGGGCCCTGGACAACTTGAAGGCTTTGGTGCAGTCTGGGAACTCACACATGTAAACATGTTCACTGCTGTGGGCTGATTGGTGCTCCTAAAGTCAAATAAAAACACAAGCAATACAATTTCAATGGTTGTAATATATTTTACTTTTTCAAGAATGTAACAAGATTATAACTCTTGATTCTAGAGCAAAGATAAGAAAATTGCATAATTATAGTTAGTGAAAAAGCTTAATTTAAAAAAAAACAACTTACAACATAAATCATAAATTGATGTTAGACTGTTTACAATGTTCCACAGTTTAAAATAGTATTCTATTTGAGAACGAAGGAACGTTTTTATTTTTAAAAAAAAACCCCACTAAATATAATACTGACATTTAAATTTTCCTCAGTGGTGAAAGCCAGTTTACAGCCCTTGTGTGTACACTTGAAAGAAAATAGTTCTGAAAAAGCAAGGCCCAGTCAAACATGTTTATATCATAATTTTATGGTGACTTCATTTCTGTGTGAATCACACAGCATAATGGGCTTTAAAGATTTATAAGTGGTGCATAATAATGTGTACTGCATAGTTATAACACTAGTTGCAAGTCATTACATTTGTTTCAAATAATAAAATAAAATTGAATATTAAATTTTATAATAATTTGATTTACTAACCATTATCCAGTCCACCATTATTTGCAAGCATTGCCATTTTCTGTGAAAAATCATCTTCTGTACTGAGTATTCCATCTGTAGATACAAGTGAATGTTTAATAATATTTAAATAAGTATTACACAAGAATTCTGTTTCTGTGAAAGAACAAATACATTCTTCTTCACCCCCACTCCCAACCCAAAATAAAAAAAAAAAAACAAAACATTCAACTAAAATGAGATGAATATAAAAGCATAAATTTAAACAATCATAAATACATTTTTAAAGAATTCAATGAGATTTAACTTGTAAAAACTTTCTATTTCTAAAGTTTATTAACTTTGAGTACTAGATGTGTAGCTACAGCTTACCTACCATAGTGATAATACTTAAAATGTACAGCCATATGCTGCCATGTTGGGTATCCATGGTCACAGTTGCTGATACAGCACTTGATCAATAATTTGTCCTGACCAGGTTTTTTGTTTTTCTTCACGTATTTCTCAGCCTAAACAAAGATATTGAGGAGGTAACAAAAACTTTTAATATGTATAATTTTTTTCTAAATACAATAGCAAGAAAAGTGATTAATTTGATTACATTCAAGTTTTTAAAAAATCACTAAGCTTTAAAAATGTAAACTTACTACTTTTAAAACGTAATCAAGTATGATTTATTGATGTTTTTAAAAGAAGAATATAAACTCACTTTCTGGATTAAAGTAGCCAGCTTTTTTTTAGATTCATCACTAAGGTTAGCTGGGATGTCAACTTGAAGGCTGTTGTTCTCAACTTTAATTTGACTATCTGCTTCAGAATTCAGCTCCTCATCTGAATTATTGCAAACGTTAAATTTTTTACCTTGGGGTAACAACTTTCCTTTGGCTCTACTTCTGCCAGGTATTATCTTTGTTTTACGTGGAGAAACAGTTTTAGATTTTGGTGTTCTTTTGTTGTCGGAGTCATCATTGGATGTAGCGGTGGACTCCAGTTTTCTAACTTTACCTGACGTAGGCAGGTACTCATCTTCACTGTCTTGTATAGAAATATCTGAGTTCAGACCGGAGTCTGATTCACTTTCATGTGCGGTGAATTTTTTCCGTTTTGCTTTTATAGCAGCAGCTCGTTTGCTCTCTCTTCTTGGTTTAGATTTTAGTGCTTTATCAGATTTTGTAGAAAGAATTACATTATTCTTGTCATTAGAAGCTGATGCAGTTACATCAAGATGAGCTACAGGTTTGTTTTCTACTTTTATTTGTTCTGTGTCCAAAAAAGCGTCGGCTAGTCCTGACAGGTTTAGTTCAGCAATTTCACTGTCATCAAACATCAGCAAATTTTTATAGTCTTTATTTTGGGCTGAAAAAAAAAAAGATTATAAACAAGGATATGGTCACTCACATGTATGAACGGTACTATTTCACACAGTAAAAAATTTGATCTAATAAGCTTAAAAAAATCTCTTCAACCTTTGAATATGTTCTTTTAATGAAATGAAGGTAAAGTTAAATTAAACTATACAGAACAGTTGTAACTAAATATTAAATTAAATGAAAAATAATTGTTTGCTTAATTTATTTCAAAGTAAAACAAATTTATAATGATTAACGGGCCTCTAATGACGCTAATGTTTAAATATTTACCAGATATTCCATTAGAATGAGAAGGAACAACATCTTCCATTGCTTTGTCAAGGCCAGCATCAAATTCTTCATCTGTATCTTCATCATCACTGTCATCATTTGTTTTATCACTAGTGAAGGTGTGGGACAGACCTTCAGGTGAAAAACAAAGTTCAATTCCTTTATGCTTAAGTGGTGACAGCTGTGAAATCTTTTCATCTTGTTGAGCTTTGTCCTTCTCAGAGGATTTGAATTTATAGCCTTGAGTTGTCTTAAGTTTAGTCCTTTTATTTAAACCCTGTGTACAAGCACCAACATTCCATTCACTTCTTTGGGGTTTGTACAATTTTATGTTGATTTTTTTACCAATCAGGCCTTGGAGCCGAGCAATAGTTTTAGGTATCTTCTTTACAGTGACAAAGCACAGGTTACATAACCTTGGCTCAGAGAAAATGGTCTCATCAAAAAGTGTATTAAAATCCTGAAGGGGCAGGAGATACTTCAGCTTCTCCTTAATTTCATACTTGATGCACTTCATGCCATGTAACAGAGGACTTTTTGGTTTCAGATCCTGCCAACATATGGCACATTTTGTCTTTCTGTAATCTTCTGATATTTTAACCATAGTGTATGGCTGGTAATTTTTCAAATTCTGCAGGTGAATGGTCACTTATATATAGTATCCAATGTTCATAAAAATACTGAAGCATCTAAGCTCATATTATTTGTAGGCCTAATTCAAACAAAGAAATATGTCTGTGGTTAATACTACTGTTAAAAATATAAAATTATGTAAAAGTAACAAACAAAAATTCTAGGGTGTGGGGAAATTGCGAGACGCGAAAAGCGAAATGGCAAGGCGGGAAAATGCGAGAAGGGCGCGAAAACGGTCGGTCACTTGACTTTTTTTCTCGCATTTTACCACAACCCGATACTTATGCTGGGTGGTGTTGAAATGCGAAGATTTCTGCGAAAAATTTACCGCACCCGATTTTCAGTGGTATTTGGTCCAGACTTCAAAGACGTTTCGTTTACATTGTTAAAACTTCCAATTTTTCCGTCGCTCGACATACTGATGATTTGTCAACTCCCCCCATCTTTTGTGTCGACTTAGAATACCACCCTGTTCGAAACCGATGGAAATACCGCAGACGATAGATCAACTTCTGTCTTTTGTGTGGAACGCCGAGGCCGCCTGATTTACCGTCTTTGAAGATCACCGTGCCCGGATCCGCTTCCGCCGGAAACATATTTTCTATTGTTGCATAGAAATTTTGTATAAACATGAGTGGGCTAAATTTTTAAAATTAATGCCGACTGAGACGGGATTTTCCTCTCGCTAACGAGAGCGGGTGATGACAGTAGCACAGCAACGATGTTAGGATTTTTAAATAGATAGATCTAGATATAGATCTATCTATCTTCTTAGTATCTATCTATCTATATAATAAAATCTAGATCAAAAATAACAACATAAAACACTCGTGTTAAAGGGTATGGCTAAATGCTTGTTTATTTTAAAACAAAAACAAAAAATAATTTAAATAAAGATGAAAAAAGCATGAAAAAAACTTTTTTTTCGCAAAAAGTGTCTCGCTATTTTTCTTTAATTCCGCAGGTATGTATCGCATTTTCTTCTCGCATTTTCCCGCCTCGCCATTTGGCATCTCGCAATCTCCCAACACCCAAAATTCTAACAGTCTTAGTAAATTATAATAGGCCTAAGTAATACTAAGTAGGCTCATAGAATGTTTTAATTTTCAAATTATTTATCTTTTAAAACTTTAACATAACATAGTACATAGATCTAGTACTAGAGGGTCTAGATCTAACATTTTTTTTTTTTTTAGTTTAGTAGGCCCTATTAGAAATACTTGAAATAGGCTGTTCATAATTTATTTAATATTATATTAGGTATTAGGGCATTAGGCCATTAGTGATTAGGCCTATTGCAAGAATACATCTTAAACTTTAATTTAAACTAACTAAGGTATAAAGTATAAATTATAGTATAAACTCAATGCCACCAGTTGGTTGTTGGTTAAGACTAGTTAAGAGAGAGTAAGACTAAGCCCTAAGCTAAGAGTACTTACTACTAGATCTACTAGATCTAGATCTAGTACTACTGGTGATCTGGGGGTTCATTCTGCCAGGGATACAAAAGTTCGACTCAAAATATGATTAAAAGATCGTCCAAATCCTTATATTACTTTACTCAATCATCCTCAAAATAAGACGAATAATTCAATAATAAATGAAGAGCCAATCAATTTCATGTAACTTAAATTAATTAACGTTTAACAATGATTTTTACTAACAACTTTCGTCTTTCATTAACCAAAGCAGCCATATTAAAAAATTAATAACATACTATTGAGAAATGAGAGTAGTTTCCCTTGGCTTTGAGGGTTACACAGCGTTTGTTTACACTTAGGGAAGTAGCAAATTGCACACAATTTTAAGGAGGGGGGGGGGGGGCGGACACTGTTAAAAGTATATATTTTCTATATAAATTCCATTTCGTTCGGGGGTGGGGGTAGACTTTTTTCGGGGGGGGGGGGCCTTGAAGAGATGCCTGGAAGAAACACTGGAGTAAGTTGTGTCAGCTCTTATTACAACTTCCAATAAAATACACTAAATTATTTTCTTTTAAAATTCAGTTCCACATTTTTTTTAAAATGCAAGAGTGGGACATCACACTTTCTGAACCTACCACCAGCCCCCCCCCCCCTTTTCCCGTTAGGAGCATAATGTCATAAAATTAACAGGGGCAAAATGTATATTTATTTTCTTTATGAAGCGCGACAACTCTATTAATACTGTCAACAGCATCATCTAAGCTTGGTTACTTCCCCTTAAGAGAGGATAATATCTGAATATGTGACTATTGGATTGGGGTATGTCATTCCACCCCCTCCCCCCTCCAAGGACAATATAGAACGCAATATCAAAATAAAATATAAAATAAATAATTTAATCATCGCCCACCCTATGTTAAATGGATGTGGTGAGTGGTGTGTGTGTGTGGGGGGGGGGGGGGTTAAAAATCGGTAAAATAAGCTTCTTCGTTATTTATCTAATAAAATACATCAAGTTTCAAAGACTAGTTCACTCTTTCTTTGTGAGTTGATTAAGAACGTATGGGGAAAAAATTCTTTGTTTTAAAACAAATCAAAGAACATAATAAAAACTGAAAGGTGTTGGATACATGTGATGTAGTACTACATTTTAAAAATAAGTAACGAGAAAGATTTCAAAATTAAATACTAGGTACTTCACAATGTCGATTGCTGCTTTAGTGATACGAAACATAATTTTAAAGAGTAAAAACAAATGAGACTAATATATGTATATGTTGTCTGGTGACTACAGTTAGATAGGTTGTGTGTGATGACGGAGTTTTGTGTGTACGTGAAAGTGCTACGTGTAAACAATGTGTAGTGAGATTATCTGACATTCGTGTTTGTTCGATGGGTGTAGGACAGTATCTAGTGCAAGGTTAGCAAATGCTGGTGTGTTTTGACATGTGGGTGGCTGAGCTAGTGTTCAGGGTACGACCAATGGGAGATGGGCAAAGGAAAACCACTAGTGGCACGGGCTACGGAGAGGGGAGGGGGGATAAATGAAACATAACACGCAGGTCAAAACCCATGACATGGTGTGTTCAACAGCTATTTCAATTTCTAATGAAAGCGGACTAGTTAATTAATAATTAGTGATATAGGAAATTTCTTGCCGTGTATTGTAAAAACCTCAAAAGATAAACTAGCTAACTGTATAGCTTAGCAATCTTTGGTACACAAACTGAATTGGGCATATTTGTGTGGATTCTTAGTGTGGATTATGATATGTTCGTTGGATAAGCAAAGACTGTTTATTTCTGAACATCGTCACTACGTAATCAATAGGATCATCAACAAGAAAACCAAACAGCATGAGGAAACATCAACAAGAGGCTTCATCAACCAAAGGACCGTTCAACGTGAGAACCCATTAACTACTGGACCCATCAGCTAGAGGACCCATCAGCCAGAGGACCCATCAGCCAGAGGACCCATCAGCCAGAGGACCCATCAGCTAGAGAGCAGCCAACCAACGACCCACTAACACCACTAACCGACCGACCAACCAACGACCCACTAACACCACTAACCGACCGACCAACCAACGACCCACTAACACCACTAACCGACCGACCAACCAACGACCCACTAACACCACTAACCGACCTACCAACCAGCGACCCACTAACACCACTAACCCACCAACCAACCAACGACCCACTAACACCACTAACCAGACCGACCAACCAACGACCCACTAACACCACTAACCAGACCGACCAACCAACGACCCACTAACACCACTAACCAGACCGACCAACCCACGACCCACTAACACCACTTACCAGACCGACCAAACCACGACCCACTAACCAGACCGACCAACCCACGTATGTTTTAAGAAAAATTCAACTGCAACTTTGAGGGGGGTTGTAGGCTGAGGTGTGACGTCATTTTAGGGGGGGGGGGCGGGGGTGTCTGGCATTTTGTGACACTGACGATGTGTGACGGAGGGGAGGGGGTGGGGAGGTAAAAATCGTCAAAAAAACTTGAAGTCATTTATGGATGACCCCTAATAATAAATATCGACATCGTACATATTAAATTATATCATCGATGCAATGGAAATAATAATTATTAATTAATAAAAAGTTCGGTGGAGATTTAATCTGCTGCTGCTATGTTCACAGTAACAATTATTAGATACAACTCAGGCAGAGTTTCTTCCGCCCCCCCCCCCGAACGAAATGAAATTTATATAGAAAATATATACTTTTAACAGTGTCCGGCCCCCCCCCCCCGAAGAAAGTTTACCGCCCCCCCGAAAATTTCAAGTGCCCCCCCCCCCCCCCGGAGAAAAAAGTCTGGAAGAAACACTGTACTCAGGATTGTAGTGAGAAGGATCAATACTCAATAGTACTCAATACTTATTAGATATAGAATCTATCTCTCAAGTGTGCAGTCTATTTATTAATGGACACACAAAAAAAACAACAGGTTTAAAAGTTGGATAATCGCATAGGATGAGCAAGACAACCATTTAAAACCACAAAACTGAAAATTCTCAAGGGAAACTACTCTATTAAATAAATTAAATTTAATCTAGATCTAGATCTAGTTCTATAGAGCCTATAGATTTCTAGTAGTATAGAAGTATAGGCCTACTGTGGATTTTTTCCCAAACCAAAAACAAATGATAGTAAAATGCTAGCCTAATAATAATAATGATAATAATCTAATATTATAAGTATAACTTGCTAGGATCTATAACCTATAACTATTATAATAATATAATTGTTTAAAAATAGGCACATGAAGAAGGGTGAATTATTTCCGTAACTTTTACTAGATCTAGATCTACATAAATCTTTTTAAAAATGTGAAATAATTATTAAAATTTGATGAGTCACCCTTTTTTCACATTACTACTACTAGCCTCGGACGATTTTACGTAGGCCTACCAGTAAAAATGATAGAATAGCAAACATTTGTATATCTAGATTTAGAATCTAACTAATATAGGATAGTAATCTAGATCTAGTCTAGACTCTAGAAAGATAGAGTTATTCCGCCAAGGGGCCAAATTAGATTGGTTTGTGTTATCTGTTATACTCTTACTCATGTGGGTTTTATATTAAATAATAATAGTAATAATAGGCCTACCAATAAATTAATAAATATTTAATATTTAGGTTAGGCAAACAATTTTAATGATTAAATGACTTTTAAAGTCAACTTAATAGTAATTAAATGAAAAATAATAATTTTAGCCTTGCCATTAAAGAAACAACTATTGATCACTTATTAGGGCCTATTACATTCTAGATTCTAGATATAATTTTTTTTTCAGTTTAAACCAGTCAATCAGCATTGCAGAATAAAGATATGAATACAGCAAACAGCTGTGTCATCTGTCAGCAACCTCTGGGCAGCAAGAAGCTGCTCCTGCATGGTATCAAGTGCCTGAAATTTGACATCCGTGGCAAGCTCCAGTCACTGTTGCCACAATCAGACTTTGAGATGCTTTACAACAGAGATATCTTCCCTGAGCCCAGGATATGTAACCTGTGTTTTGTCACCATCAAGCAGGTTCCTAAAGGGTTAACCATTATAAGAGAGTTGCTGGGTGAGCCGATTAACATCAACATTTACAAGCCTCATAGAAAAAGTTGGTGTTTTAAGCCAGATATTAGTGGACAACTTGATGAAGGGGAGATGTCATCATTACACAACAGACAAGATAGCCTCGATAAAGGTGAGAATGCTGAAAATGCGTTTAATCATTAAAAATATTCTATTGAAAGTTTTAAAATAGAGTAATTAAAGTATAAAGTATACATCATATGCTATAATTATAGTATGAAGAGATTCCTGAAACAGTGAGTCACTGATACAAAAATTAAACTTGTTTGATTTTCAGTTTTAATTTAATTAACATTCTATCTAATTTAGATTTCTCTGTAGAAAATAATTATTGCTCTGATTTATTTTTCTAGATGGGAACATTTCTGAAACAGTGTCTAATCAGCATACACTGTTGAATGGAGGTAAACCAGAGCGTTCTCCTATAAATCATTCACCTTCTTGTGGGGTATTGCTTGAACAAACTAGGACACAAAGTGCTCAAGAATGTAATACATCACAATACAAGCATGGTTTAATAACTTTAAGAAAAGGAAGTCTAAATGTGGAAGAGGCTGGAATTGTACAAAATTATGCTACTACAAAATTGAATAAAAAAGATTCATCAAAACATCAAGATCGAAACAATTCTAAATTAAAATGTTTTAATGGAAACCTTCGATCAAATGATGAGACAAAGATTTCCAACTTCAATGATATATCAAATAGCATAGGAGGAGTTTATTTCACTAGTTTAATACCTGAGAATTCTAATATATCTTGTGAAAAAAAAAGTGAAAAAATAGGATCAAAGTCCAGATTACTCAGACAAAAAACACAAGAACCATCTCAAGATTTGAAGGAAAAGGTAATGTCTGTTTTTTATTGCAATAGTCTAATGTAACATGACACAGGGTGGTTGAATAATTAAGAAGAGATGGAAAGTCTAAAAATTAATTAATTTTTAAACCATGAACCAACTTATCTTATCTATATATATAATTCTCTTCTGGGAGCCGCTAGAAAACAAGCTGCAAACGCGCCTAGAAAACAAGCTGTAAACGCGCTCCCTACCTCCCCACCCCTACATGGTTTTAGTGAGCTGTGTTCACTCTAAATGTTTACAAGCAGAGCCAACGATTTTAAACGTAGGGGGGGGGGGGGGGAAGGAAGGGGGGGGGGGGTTACGGTCCTTAAGGAGCTACTTATTTTATAATAAAAAGCAAATGTTATTTATTTGTTTAACTGTACATATAAATCAGGGCAAAAGTTTTGTATAAAACTCATTGGATTAAACCATTGTGATGACTTTTTTAACATATCACACAATTTTTTTTTAACAGTCTGACACCAAAGCAGTTAACGGCAGTCATCTTACACATGTGTGTGGTGTTCCAGGTTGTGGTCAAGACTTTCCCATGTTACAGCTGCTTGAAGAGCATAGCCTGACCCATTCAGAAAATATTTCTTTGACAAGCAACTCTACAACTGGTGGAGCAAGTTTTGAAAATTCAACCAGCCTACAGGAGAGCCATAGAGGTGATCAGGTTTAAGATATTTTTTCTGTTACAAACTTTCATTTTTTATCAGTTCTAGTATATAACAGAGTCGGCGTGGTCGAATGGTAGTGCTTACAACTGCTACACAAAAAGTTTCAAATTCGGATTCTTTAGAACGTCTCGGAGTCCACCCAGCTATGATGGGTATCTGACTCATGTTACATAAACAAAGTTGGTTGGGCAAAGTGCTGACAACATTTTCCTTTCCCACTATATGCCAAGAGGATTGAAATAGATAAACACTACTTTATCTGCCCCAGGTGTCCTTGGCATGAACTAGACTCTCATTTTAGTATACATTTTATTTTACTCAAAGCAATTATTCAATTTAGCACCTGATTACAATATGGCATTTCTGTCCACAGTTGGAAGAGCTGGCAGATACAGCTGTAGTTACCCAGGATGCAACAGTGTATTCACCAGGCGGGACAAATACGAGCTCCACCTATGCTCTCACTCCAGGGAATCCTTTTTGTTCTGTGAGAAGTGTGGGAAGCAGTTTGGGTGCCAGCGCTATCTAGATGTTCACTACAAGGTCCATGAAAGTAAGGGTTATGGGAATTTGGTTGATAGAAGTCAGGAAAGTTTACAAAAATTTGCCAATGAAAATAAAGCTAATGAAAGTAGAATTTATTAATACAAAGGTACATTTAATTTTTTGTTTAAATGCAAAGAGCATGCACATATTCCATTTTGTTTAAGTTTTTCTGTACTTTTAGATTCCCTACCCACATATTCCTATTACTAGGTACTTGCTTCAAATATGATTGTTTGTGATACCAACTTTATGTATATTTAGTTATGGCTAAATGATCAGGAATGGTTTTAATATTTTTCTAACAATATTTTATACACCAAACAGGGCTTTATTCTTTTACTTACTCTGATTAACTTTTAAAAGATGTCAAGAAAACCTTTTAACTTTGTTAGTCAAGTTGTCAAGAAGATAAATATCTGAACTAATTTTAACCTCCTGATTTCACTATTTTCACACTCCCTCCAGAGAATGAAAGAAAAGAACTCATACCACCACAGAGAACCGTGACCTGTGACATACCTGGCTGCAATAAAAGATTTACCAGTCGTGTTTATATGAAGCGACATATTCTTTATTTTCACCGTGATAAAAGACCCGGGTCCCAAGGTTTATATCATTCTTGTGATGTTGAGGGCTGTGATAAAAAGTTTTCTCTGAAATCAACTTTGTCTCGTCACAATCTTCTTGTACACAACCAAGGTGATTACAAGCTTCATCGGAAAGTTGTCAAGTACCCCTGCACTCAGGGAGGGTGCCTTAAAGTGTTTAATAGGAAAAAGCTTCTGGAGGATCACATGGTTGGAGAGCATGGGAAAATGTCAAGGCTTTTATTACCTCAGAAAACTAAAGAGCAGGATGTTTTTGAAAAATTGTGTTTGCACTGCGGGATTGTTCTCACTTCCTCCTCACAGCTTCCTCAGCATGAAAATATATGCCACAGTTTAGTGAATACTACAGAGGTAAGTAATATTTATTGATTTTATTGTATGGATGTACATCATTTTTAGTTTAGAAAATTGTATAACTTTATTTGATAATTAACTTTTATGGGTAAATTTTGTAAAAAAAAATGTTACTATTTTAACTTAATTGATTTACTTGATATTGTTTTACTGTATTTCTATCCAGTCAGCATCTTACCCATGTCAGATGAAAAATTGTGAAGCCAGCTTTAGGACATTTGTGGAGAGAGGTGAACACGTCAGATCTCATGCTGGTTGGTAGAACATTTCTTTAAATACACATGTACGCCTACTGTTTTTGCTGACTTTTTTTATTTTTGATGTTACTTGTTTAACTTTTTCATTTTTGGTTATATATTGAATAGATGTGATGGCACATTCATCTATAATTGTCTGTCTATATATTGTTTTATATTAATGCAAAACAAAAGTATAAAAAAAAAAAACCTTTTTTTTTATATCAACATTTAACGTTAGTGGAAATCGAAATTCTTAAAGTATTTTAAAGTTAAAAATAGATTTAAATAATAAGCTTTAGTATTTATTCTTGATGTATTAATTTAATTAAAAACCAGATTTGTTATTTTTTAATATGCTCCTTTTTATTTCACATAAACTGATAAATACAAAATTTGATTATATTTGTTTTAGAGAACCCACCATTCAAATGTGAAGTTGAGGATTGTAAGGCTAGGTTCTATCTAATGAAAAATCTTGACAACCATTTATGGCACCACTGTAAAAAAGTTTCCACTTGTGATGTCGATGGGTGCTCACAGATCTTTGATGATCAGCTACAGCTGGCTAAACACAGCCAAATCCATTTTGGTAACAGATTTTTTCCTTTTATTATTAACGAGCCGACCCACGGTGTATCATACGCCACTATTTAGTTGTTTTTTCTACTTTTCAGTAATTCATAATTTGTGATTTCGACTGTACCAATGCTGCCACTGAAAATATTTGCTTTAAAACACTAACCCCCCCCCCCCCCAGTGAAAGCAGCATCCTCTTAGTTACCTCCTCTAAGTTTAAAATAGTTTCAAACTGAATTATCTGCCCCTAATAGCTGTCACCAAACCCAGCTCTACGATTGTTTTGTAAACATTTAGCGTGAACTACAACTCACCTGACCATGTGAGGGGGGTGGGTGTGGGTGGTAGCGATAGAGAGGAAGAGAGGGACTGCAAGGCGCGCGCTTGCAGCTTGTTTTCTAACGTCTCCCAGAAGAGAATTATATATATAGATACCTATATTACTTTTTTAAACTGTAATAGTCTTTTGTCCATTTACTGGCATTGGCAATCTCTTGCAATTTTTTTTCTAAATGTTGACGTTTTCTATAGCTCTACCAGCCAGATATAGGGTCTACGCCTGAGAGTGAATGAACTTTCTATATTGACAGATGGCAAAATGAAATGTCCCTGGAGAAACTGTTCCAGCAGGTTTACAGCAATGGGAACACTGAAACAACACTTCCTTGCACACAGTCGATGTCTGAAGGCAAGCTTTGGTGCAGACTTCTGCTGCTTGGTGTGTGATAGAGTTTTTAGCAATAAATATGGTCTAAGGAACCATCAGCGCACACATATTGAGGAAGTTTCTGGTAGGTTTTTTTTATTTTATTTTACAAATGGGGATTTTTAGCAGTTTTGCAAATCAGTTAACGTTTAAATGACATGTTCACAATGTTAAATTATTTTTTTCAAATATCTTAAAATACTTTAGTAAATTAATAAATTGTTTCTTTCAACATTTCTTTTTTTGCTTAGGTTTTTTCATTTTTTAAGTTTACACTTTTATACTAGTAATAAACTACCTTAATATCCTTTAGCTGAAAAGGTTAATGTTTTGAAAACACATTTTTCAGGTAAAACAAAAAGGCCAGAGAGTGCAGTTTATGAATGTGAGGAACCCAACTGTCATGTTGTATTCCGTCAGCACAAACATTTCTTTGACCACTTCCTTGGCCATTATACCCAGGATCAGACTAGTTGTGACCACTGTCAACAGACTTTTACCAACATGATGATGAAATCTAAACATGGGAAGGTTCACAACAGTATGTTGACGTTTTTTGGTATATTTTTGATGTAACTTAGTCAATGATGCCTTATGCTGCAATTATTTTTAGTGTATTTATAGTGATCATACAATCTAGATAGTTTATATTATAAACTATCAAATATAATGTAGATTCGCATTTTTTAGTAATACATACACGTTACATAATCTTTACTGCTCAGATTTTTATACCTGACACTAAATTAGCAAGATGGTTTGACAATCTGACAATATTTTATTGAAATAAAATATTACTCACAAAAAAAATAAATAATATTTCAAGTGGTTTATAAGTAATCAAAATTTTTAATAGTAATAACTCTTTCATGGTTTAATTTTAATTTCTGAAATTTTTTTGTAATA
Organism: Physella acuta; assembly: GCF_028476545.2. NCBI lineage: Eukaryota > Metazoa > Mollusca > Gastropoda > Physidae > Physella > Physella acuta. The sequence goes on along the minus strand of NW_026734018.1, from coordinate 25,674 downwards.
CTGCTACCTGTATTTTTTCTTAACAGGTGGTAAATACAGGTGCCCTTGGAGAAATTGTGATAAGACATTTGCTTCCTCATTCTTTCACGTGAAAAAACATTTATATCGTCATGTGATGTCAATGCCAGAGGTATCTGCCGACAGACCCCACACATGCTCACACTGTGATATGGCATTTAGGAACAGAAATAACCTTATCCATCATCAAGCACAACATTCAGAGAAACCTGGTAGGCTAAAAACATAGGGAGATATTTAGGTTATTAATCAAATAATGTAATTGTATTGAAACTTAATGAATTGAACTGTGGTTAAGTGTGGTTAAGTAATATGATCTTTCACTCTTAAGATATCTTGTTTACTCAGATCTCTCTCAATCATATCTTTAGTTCAATTGGATCATCTCTGCTAATCCTATGCAAAACTTTAGTTGAATTAGACCATCTCTTTCATGCAGATCTTCAAATAAACAATCTCTCCTGTATATATCTTTATTTAAATAAAATGATCTCTTCTCATATAGACTATGTGTGTACAGTGTGTGGTAAAAGGTTCCACCACAATCATCTCAAGCGCCACATGCTGACACACAGGCAGGAGAAGCCTCATGAGTGCCAACACTGTGGGGTCCGCTATGGCACTGTGAATGGTCTCAAGTTTCATGTTTTACAGGCTCACAACATTGGTAAAAATTGTAAATTCCATATAGCTTGGATAATATTAATAATTATAATTAAGTCGGTGTGGTCGAGTCGGTAAAGCTCATGGTTGCTAAACCGAGAAGTCTTGAGTTCGAACCCTCGGGCAGATGAGGCTCGTTAGCTGGGGACAGCCACTCTTCTAGGAGAGACAACTCCAAAATCAAACAACTGCTGCCTTGTAGTTTGTTCTTGGTTGGACAAAGGCTATGGAAGCAAATCCATAAAGAAAAGCAGGCTGAAATCGGAGTCAATGGCCTCAATGGCGCATAACCAGTTGACCTGTAATCCTTAATTGTGATGGAAGCATGGTCGAGTCGGCAAAGCTCATGATTGATGAATTCGAAAAAAGTCTCGAGTTCAAACCCTCTGGCAGATAAGGCTCGATCCCTCCCTACACTAAAAATTAAGAACGAAGAAGAAGAAGAAGAATTAAGTAAAAAACTTTTTTAGCCAACTAAGCATCTTTTTATACAAACTAAATTCAAAACATGAATGTGCAAGTTTTATTTTAAATGATGTTTAAAACTTTTTAAAATCTACAGGCAACTGGCCCTTTAAGTGCAGTTTTTGTGGAAAAGGATTTATAAGTTCTACTGAGCTGCGCAGACACATCCCATCCCACACTAAAGAAAAGCCATTTTCCTGTGAAACATGTGGTGTTAGCTTTGCTACTCAGACAGGGTACAAAGGTCATGTTAGAAAACATTCAGGTACTGGCAAATCTTTTGCTTGGAAGATAAAATAACTCTTTGATGGACATAATTTTAAGGTTTGACTCATTACACTGTGGCTTGTTGACACAAATGTTGGATAAATGTGGGTAGAATTGAGAACCTGGAATATAAGTTTAACTTGACATCAGTTTTATGTTTCAAAATAATAATTTTATTCAAGTGTTTTAAAAAAATAAATTATGTGACATAAGCAACAAAAGAATATTTCAAAGTATCCAGGTTTATAATGTTTCATTCAAAATGTTTTAGGCGAGAAATATATTTGTGATGTGAAGGGGTGCGGAAAGGTGTACAAGACACCTCTATCTCTTAGGGGACACAAAGCAGAGCACGCAGGATTCAGTAAAGCCTGCTCTTTCTGCAGGAAGGTCTATACAAATCCTTATGGACACAAGTGTAAAGCAAGCAGGGATGCTAAAGCAAACAGCAATAAAACAGGTCAGTATGATTTTTTAAATCTAAGATTTCTAATGTTTTTATACTAGTTTACCATAAATATAATTTTTGCTCAAATAGCCTTATTAAATCTAGCTTTGAAAGTTATAACTCTTTTGTTTCATATATAATTTAGCAGATATATATTTTTAAAATAAGAATCTTCTCTATAAAACCTTCTAAGTAAAAAAAAAGTAAAGAATCCTTTTTAGACCTATGATCCATTGGGCAGATGAAGTAGAGTTCATATTTTTCCCGACCTCAGCATATGAAAGGAAAGTGTGGTCAGCACTTTGCACAACCACCTTAACTTTCCCTAACATAAGTTAGATACTCATCAGAGCTTCGTGGACTCAGGGATGATGACTTTGACCTGGATTCTAACTCGAGATTTTCAGGTTCTAAGTATAATACAACTTAAAAATTGGTAGACATTTGTAGTTTAGTGTTAAAATGAATTTATTTAAATATGTTTCACAGGAAGTTGTATTCAAGTTCCTGTCACAGTTCCACCACCTGCTTCACCACCAGTGTCCCTTACAACATTGACTGCTGTACAGCATACCTCAGCTGTGCTGCCCAGCACAGACTCGCAGCAAATAACTCCTAACATGTTAGGGATGCAGGGGACTACACCACATTCCCAGATCTTTACCAACGCAGTATCATCAGGTTCATCTTTAGTTCAGAGCTTGGGTTCTACTCCAACGCATGAGACACATCCCACAATGCTCAGCCAGGAAGTGGTGCATGATGGTCAGCATTTAACACCAGGGGCTGTAGCATTGGATGCAACAAGGACTACCGTTAATAATGACTATTTAGCTTTAAATGCACTTGTATATTGGGATGGTCATCATATGACTTAAACAGTTAGATATGAATTTTCTGTTTGGCTCATATCTGAAGTGTGTTAAAATAATTAAAAAAAAAAAATCTTTTGTATATTCCATGTTACAGCGGTGTTATTTATTCAGCATCATTTAGCATTTGTATCATTTTTATTGTTGTGTTGTCTTATTTATATCCATTATTGTTTTATTATGAGCATATCAATCCGTCTAGTATTTGAGATTAATAACAAAAAAAATGCATACATAGTTAAAATGTTAATGAAATCAAGTTCTGTAAAAAAGAAGTTGTAAGATTTATCTGCAATTGAAATAAACTTGATAAAATGGTATTTTGAGTTTTCAAATATTTTAAATAATTTTTACTTGATATCCATTCATTGGCTTTAAAAAAGTTATTTTTTTTAGTCCAGTGGTTAGTAGTTAAATAATAATTGGTTTTTGTCTTAGATGAAACAAAGAATGTATTAAAGGGTTGTCCTTGTGTGGTGTAATACACCAAGGGGTGAGAGGAATTCAGTGATTAGTGAATTAAGGTGGGGAAGGGGTTGGAATTAAAAATTTTACACATTGAACTCTTTTGTGATAAAGAGGTCTATGCTGAGAAACACTAAAAACTTGAAATTTTCAGGGGGCGGTAGACTTTCTTCGGGTGGGGGGGGGGGGGGGGGGGGGGGACACTGTTAAAAGTATACATCTTCTCTATAAATTTCATTTCGTTCGGGGGGGGGGGGGATAGACTTCGAAAAGATGCCTGGAAGAAACTGGATATGGAAGACGTTTATTCCGTTTATTTAAAAAAAAAAACAGTAATCTTTAATTATAATAATTTATAAGTTTGTTGTGTACAGTTAAAGTACAGACTTCCTACAGAGGGTAGGCAAGTTCAGACACCTATCCCCCTACAACCCCTGTCTTCGCCACTGTTTGTGTAATGCATTTTTAATGTCCGTATGAACAGAAAGATGATAGATCTAGATCCAACCAATCTCTAGATAAATAAACTAAAGATCTAGAATTTAGATAAAACCGAATTAATTTTATTTCGTAAAACAAGAACGACAACTGTTGATCACAGACATTTTCTTCTTGGTACTTCTCGTTCATGAAACTTAAACTTCCGGTTTAATTTGGATGTTTATGTCTTCGAAACGTTTACACAAGTTCTTCATCTAACCAGTTAAAAATGGAGACTACAAGCGATGGAAAAATCAAAATGCCTAGAGTGGCTAAGGTAAACATTTTTTAAACTGACAGCTTTAGTTGCATTTTATTTTTTAGTACTAGATCTAAATCTACTAACAAAACTATAAAAGAAAATTCGACTCACTAATTTCATGACCTGTTATCGATAGGATGGACTGAGGCCACTAATGCCTGACTAAGCCGAGTCTCAGTCGGATAGTTTGGATAACTTGTATTTGTTTGTAGCTGAACAAAACAATAACAAAAATAGTGTTTTGTTCTTAATTATTTCACATCCAGTTATTAAATTAAGAACCATTTTACATCAGAGTCACATATCCCCACTTTCCCTTGCCTTGAATCTTGAAAAGATTTTCTTTTGAAAAATTTAAATTTTGGCAAAAAATATTCAGCAGTTCCAGAATTTATTTGAAATAAAATGAAGGTATTTATCCAGCCATTGTCTGTATTTGTTAACACTAGTTGTAAAGTAAGTTTAGCAAGCTAAGATGGGTTAGTAACGGTTAGTTCCATGCACGTGAAACAAAGGAAGTTGACCTATTAAGCACAGTTACATGAATTAACAACAGTTCTCCCCCCCCCCCCCCCATTGGTTATATATTTTTAATACAAATTCATCTTCAACAGTCTACTGTGAATTAGTTTATTCTTACTCTGCTTTAAAAGTCTACACTTAAACGATTATGTACAAGGTATTTAACAAAGGGATAGTCCATAAATTACATGCTTTTTAAGCTATCCCCACAATAACACAAAAAGCAAGACCCTCCCTTAAAAGGAAACCACACTATGAACCATTTGGTTTGGGTTCTCAGTTATATAAAAAAAAACATTTAAACATAGATCTAGAAACTAACATGCATTTCATGTTCATCACAATTGTATAGTAAAGGGTAACCTAAAATATCTTGTTAGGCCTATAGGATTTGAAAAAAAATTAACTTTCTGAAATGCCTTTTAATAGTATTTTTAATTATTGCTCAATTTTGTTGTTTTTGCAGGTCAAAAATAAAATGGCAGCCCCTGTTCAAATAACAGCGGAGCAGCTATTGAGAGAAGCCAAGGAGAGAGAACTTGAGCTGGTGCCCCCAGTAAGTTTTTATAATATATTTTAATGAAACTGTGGGACAAAGTAACAAAACATTATTCAAAAAATAATTTTTTTTTACTATATCTTTAGTTTTCAAATTTTGACAAATACATGTGTTATTGTCTTTTTATTTATATTTTTAAAAAAGAAAGTAAGCTATGTGTTTAATCTTTTGAAATATATTTTTGGTGTTTAGCCTCCCAAGCAGAAGATTTCAGACCCTGATGAGCTTGCTGACTATCGCATGAGGAAACGAAAGGTAAATATTTTTTCCAAGATGTTTCTATTTCTCGACTTAGCACCCTTTGAATTAATGTTCCCTTAAAGGATCAAAACCATAGATAGGGAAACATTAGATAAAAGCTAACTAGCTTGGAGATGACTCTGTAAATATGTATTTGTTCTCAGATGTTTGAAGATAACATTAGAAAAAACAGATCTGTCATGACCAATTGGATCAAATATGCCCAGTGGGAAGAAAGTCAGAAAGAAATTCAAAGGTGAGTCACTTAATATTATTTTTGCAAGTCTTCGAAATCCGTTTTGATGTTAGGTAATGTAAATCAAATATACTGTTTTAAAGAAACATTTTTAAAAATTCTAATTTAGGGCAAGATCAATATGGGAGAGAACCCTGGATGTGGATCATAGGAACATCACTGTCTGGTTGAAATATGCTGAAATGGAGATGAGGTTAGATTTTCATCTTTTTATTTTTTCATTAGTTTCATAGAAAATGGTTTTATTATGATACAGTTTTTATATAAAAAAAGAAAAATATTTTTTCTTCAGTCTTGTTAGAGAAATCTAGTACATTTTTATTGTTTGCTTTTTAGGTGTCGCCAAATCAACCATGCACGTAACATCTGGAATAGGGCTGTGATGGTTCTGCCAAGGGCAAATCAGTTTTGGTATAAATTTACTTATATGGAAGAAATGCTTGGCAACACTGCAGGTGGGGCTCCAATTGTTTTTGTGTCATTTTTTTTTCAGTCTTTCCTTTTAAATGACTGCAACAGTTTGGTATTTCTATTAAAGTTATAAAACTTTTTTCAACTTTGAATACATTAAACCAAAAAAATGCAGAATTTTTATGTAAATGAAAGATCTCAGTTTTACTTGCATTAACTACAAAGTGACATTATTGTGAAAATTAATTTATTAAATGAATAATTTGATTGGTAATTTGGGGATCTGGGCTAATTAATTAACTACAGCAATCAACATATTTTACATCATGTAGGAGCTAGACAAGCTTTTGAGCGCTGGATGGAATGGGAACCAGAGGAACAAGCCTGGCACTCGTACATCAATTTTGAACTTCGCTACAAAGAACTTGACAGGGCCAGAGCTATTTATGAGAGATATATCCTTTATTTGCTGTTTTATTTGAAGTCTACAGTTGTATTAGTTTGCTATAGAGCTGATGTTAAGGGAGGAAACTTGTGTGGATGCAATTTTTGGGCATTCTTGATATTTTTTTTAATGGGAAAGACATCTGTTTTATGATTTACTTAAGAGAATCTGTGTCTAATAGATGATTTCAGTATGATTATCGGCACCCCGTCAAAAGAGCGCACGACAAAAGAGCGCAGACAAAAGAGCGCCGACATAAGAGCGCACTCATTTCCCGACAAAAGAGCGCCGACATAAGAGCGCAAACTAAAAATTGAAAAACCAGATTTAATAAATAGGAACATGAAAATTAACTCAGATCAGAAGGCATCGTTTGATGTAAAATCTTTATTCTTTCATTAAAAAACCAATTGTTCAGTTTCTTTAACTAAAAAACTGGTATAATCAACGTGAAGTTCAATTATTCAAAACGCAATCTAATAACACATACACAGATTTTAAATGTTAGGCCTAAAGTGAGAATATCAACTGAAATGAAATGTAACAAAATGAAAATACGTTCAAATTAATAAACCGTTTCTATATAGTTGCATTTATATTGCTATGATGTGGGCTATACCTCGTAGGTAGTCCACCATTGGATTATTAGAATAGGTTGAAGCAATTCCCTGCAATCTTCGGTACAGCTGAACATAATTGTTCTTTGAAGCATCTGGTTTTTTATCTAGATGACTTTCCTGTTCAATTTCGATGTGATCTCGTTACATACGAAACTGGTTGATCAATTAAAAACGGAAGGATGATTGCAATCTACCGTTTGTTGGAATGCGCGATGCGGTAGATTTTCAGCGACACGATTATGGACATTCCAAATAGCAAGAGCCTTGTTATTAATCAAAGCATAGAAGATTACTGGTGCAACTCTAAAAGTTCCATCCACAAACCAATGTTCATTTTACTGTAGACAATAGATATTATCCACTGTTCCGAACATCATCATTCTGTAAACGTCAGTCGGTCCGAAATCCCAAAAAGACGAAATTTTGCACTCTTGTTGTCGTTTGAAGAAGTTCAGGAATTGTTATCTCTGAAACGTTCTGGGGATTTGGTTATTCCAGTTGCTTGTGTTTTCTCTGTCTTTCTATTGCTCGTGGTGAAGCGACGTATGCCGACAAATGAGGTGCTACTTCCATCGAGAATTCCTTCTCTGGCTTGTATAATCTGCGTTGGTTTTTCCACCCCTTCCACTGCCCGTTTTCGTATAGCCGAAACAACTTTCGCTGCTTCGTTTTTAGCCGGATCAGGAGTGTGATTGTGTTTTGATGATGACATAACAACATCGTTCAGCATTTTTATCCGTCCTCGGCACCCATCTTTCTTGCAGTATCTCCATGTCGTACTTCCATCAGCATTTACTCTCTCCTTTCGATATCTGTAGCCTTCGACCAATATAATAACCTTCCCTTTCTGTGATTCGATCTTCTCCATGTTACTTGGGTTAGAACTATTTTCAAACTGCATTCATAACATATTAACCATAATATATAAATAAACACGTCGTTTTATCGTACCGCGGATTGTTTAATTAAAACAAGTGTTAACCATGTCATATTCGTTTAGCGTACAACGTGTGTTTTTTTTAAATTGGCTGCGCTCTTATGTCGGCGCTCTTTTGTCTGCGCTCTTATGTCGGCGCTCTTTTGTCGGCGCTCTTTTGTCTGCGCTCTTTTGTCTGCGCTCTTATGTCGGCGCTCTTTTGTCGCGCGCTCTTTTGACGGGTCACCATGATTATCATCTTGTAATACTTTTTTTTTCTTGTGTTTGCATTTTTTTTACCTACACGTCAGCTTTTTTATCCTTAACTGTCTTCACTTGTCCTCGTTCACCCTGAGGTAAAAAACTGGATTAAATATGCGAAGTTTGAAGAGAAAAATGGCTACGTCAACAGTGCTAGGTCCATCTACGAGAGAGCTGTGGAGTTTTTTGGGGAGGATAACATCAGTGAGCAACTTTTGGTTGCGTTTGCTAAGTTTGAGGAAAGTCAGAGGGAGGTAAGGCATTGCTACCATTCAACATAGTCAGTGTTTTAGTATACACAGGGATTAGAAAAGCCCAGCATTCATTTCTTTTTGTATCCAGTGGTTCTTCTTTATAATAAAAGTTGCTGTAGGTGACTTCTAATTCTAAGGGCATTGTTGTATAGTTTGCATGTTTGTTAAACATTCATATGCTAATGTACAGCCCAAATAGCAGTCCGACTAAACAATTGAGATGTATCCAACTTCTCTTACAATTAAATACATTTAAAGCATTCTTGAATGATGATTGAAGCTGTATTGCACATTACAGTGAAAGTGAAAAAGAATAGTTAAACATATACTACCTTGTTACCTGCTTTATTTCAAGCCTAATCTAGATTGATTAACATGTTGTTTAGCATGAAAGAGCAAGGGTTGTGTATAAGTATGCTTTGGATCACCTGCCTAAGGAGCGCTGTGAAGAGGTTTATAAACACTACACTATTCATGAGAAGAAGTTTGGAAGTCGAGCAGCTATTGAAGATGTAATTGTTAACAAAAGAAGGTTCAAATATGAGGAGGTAAGCTGTATTAATTTCCGTTAACTTATTTGTAGTATACTTGTTTTGTTATATGTTATGTTATGTATTTATAAATATATTTGGTACCCTAGTCTAAATATTTAAAAGACATTTGTTTATGATACACTTTTTGGTGTGTATTTTATTTTATCTTCACTAGACTTTTTTATTGAGTAGAAATTGTTGTTTGACGATAAGAAAAACTATTTTTACAGGAAGTCAAGGCTAACCCTATGAATTATGATGCCTGGTTTGATTATTTACGTCTGCTGGAATCTGATGGCAACCTTGAGCAAGTCAGGGACACCTATGAAAGGGCTATAGCTAACATTCCACCCTCGCAGGTATGAAAACAAAAGTTTTACCAGAGGTTAAAAATTGTTGGTCATCAGTTACTAAGATTAATATTCAATACCTCATTTATAAATTATATGCCACAATGTCTTAGTTTACTTAGAAGTAAAGTTTTTTTCATTGCCAGGTGAAAAGACATTGGCGCAGGTATATTTACCTGTGGATCAACTATGCTTTGTATGAGGAACTGGAGGCTAAAGATGCAGATAGAACAAGAGAAGTGTACAAGGCCTGCTTAGACATTATACCTCATAAGAAGTTCACATTTGCTAAAATTTGGTTGATGTTTGCTCAGTTTGAAATTAGGCAGAAAAACTTAAGTGGAGCTAGAAAAGTTCTTGTAAGTTATGTAGCAATAAGTTACACAAAGTTTTTTTTAGACATTTGCATTTAAAAATTTGTAACAACATGCAGACAGTAAAAATTTAAATCCTGCGCTATCTTATAATTGATTGTTACATTTATTGATAGCAAATTATCAGCTATTTTTAAATTCTTATACATTGTAGGGAACAGCAATTGGCAAATGCCCAAAGAGCAAACTCTTTAGGGGCTACATCGACCTGGAGCTTCAGCTAAGAGAGTTTGATAGATGCCGGATGCTGTACCAAAAGTTTTTAGAGTTTAGTCCTGAAAATTGTACCACCTGGATGAAGGTAAGTCAAATAATATAAAAAAAAATTCTTTGGTTACATTTTTGTACTTCTGATAACTATAAATGTTAGTTGTAAAATTGTGCTCGCACTGTATTAACGTTGGACTGTTTTCTTGTTTTGTTCCAGTATGCTGAGCTGGAGACTATACTTGGTGATATTGAGAGAGCGCGGGCTATACTGGAGCTGGCCATCAATCAATCACGTCTGGATATGCCTGAGGTTCTTTGGAAAGCTTACATAGATTTTGAGGTGGATCAAGAAGAATATGACAATGCTCGCAAGCTTTACAGGCGATTGTTACAGAGGACACAGCATGTGAAAGTAAATAAATTTTTAAATGTTTATATCTCTTTCTTTATATTTGTTTATGTTTATATTATCTTGCATTAAATTTAGTTTTGAATTTGTGTGCTGATATCTCTTAGGTAGTTTTTATTATATCAGCACAGTTATTTAAAAACCAGTTTCCATGTCCTTTGGACATTTTAACCATCAATTCAAGTGCAGAAATCAAGCAGCTAGTATTTGTGTGAATTTCCCTATAAATAAATGTCTAGAAAAATGAGCAATTTAAAACATGACCATACATCAATAGGTCATTTCATTGAAATTCTGTTCCTCTGCATCTTAATTAAACAATAAGTTTATATTTTGTTTTTTACCATTGTGCATCCTGTTGTTAATTGTGTCCATATTATTTTTTCTTCCAGGTCTGGATCAGTTTTGCTAGGTTTGAGTTGTCAGTACCCGAAGAAACTGCCTTACAGAAGTCCAGGGAGGTTTATAAAGAAGCCAACAAGGCTCTGAAGAATGCGCAGGACAAAGAAGAGCGTTTGCTGTTGCTGGAGTCATGGCAAGCTCTTGAGGTTGGTGGACTTAGTTCATTGTCTGATAGATTTTATCTTTCAGCATTATATATTTTATATATATTCTTATATTTAATCCTGTGAGGTCGCTGAAGAGCAACAAGGCTTCTGTTATACTTATCAAATATACTCTTGGTGGCTATGTTCAGTCAGGCCCATGAAAGCCTGCAGACCGTGCTTGGCATTCTACAGTCCTCTATTGCTGTGTGAATCTAGAAGCTTTGTTATTTGTTTTTTAGGAGGAGGCTGGGGATGATCAGTCCAAACAACAGGTTGAAAAACTTATGCCACAGAAAGTCAAGAAAAGAAAGAAGATTCAAACAGACGATGGGGTGAGGATCTTTTGTCTTTCATTAGTATTTTGTTTGCCCGATCAAAAATTTATTGGAAATATTTTATAAATAATTATTAAGAACCATCTTTTGCTGCCATAAAGTGTGAATCACCTACCATTTTACCAGTAAATCAAAATCAAAACACCATTTTTTACCTTACATTATTTTTAAATCACCAATTCAGTCTTAATCTTTTTTTTTATAATTATCATTAACATTAAAATAAATACTATATATTTTTTTAAATTACTTAGTTGGATGCAGGATGGGAAGAGTACTTTGATTACATCTTCCCTGATGAAGAATCTGCTAAACCTAACCTTAAACTACTTGCCCTGGCCAAGAAATGGAAGGAAAGCAAGGAGACAAATAATGAGGAAGACATGAGTAGTTGACACGATCGGTCCCGTTTTTTTTCTGTGGAATGTAGACCAGCGCCAGTTTTGGCAGATGCCAAAATACTTCAAGGAATTGCTAGATGCGGCTACTGCCTGAGCTGCTAATACTTAATCCAGATTATGGATGAGTAGAATCTATTATTTTGTGCGATTATAACAGAAGTAAGTTACTAAACAAATTTAAAACTCATTTCCAAGGATATGGGTTCTAATGCTCCCAAGTGAACAAGTATAAATTTGACAATATATTTCTTGTTGTAATGAGTTAGAAGCCAGTTTTTTTAGCCATTTGAAACTCAGTACTTCATAATTAGAGCCAAACTGCTTCTGGTATTTGAATCTGAAATTTTCATTAGTCAAATAATGTGTAAAATGTCCATTCATCGTTTTTAAAGCAGACCTGAAAGGGAAGCTTCAAAGTAAGGGAAATAACTACTGCAACATAAAACTCATATGTAAATGTCATAGGATCATGCACCTTCTGCGTGTTTTTATTGTATCTTTTCATCTTGTTATAATGTATGTAAATAAAGTCAAAATCAAGTTTAAAAACAATTTTTTTTCTTTGTTATTTAACAACTGCACCCACAATTTGACTTTCGTAACTAGTTTCGTTGCAACATTAATTGTACATGAACTTTGGTAATTGAAATTCCAACCTACATCCTATGTTCATGTACTGAGTTCAGCTGAAGTCAAGGTAAGGCAGTTTAAACATGTGGCTACCTGATGCACTGTAAAGACTTCTAGTTCTGAATGGTAGGGGTCAGCATTGAGCTCTAACCCACTGACCTTTCCTGTAAACATTACACCTTATGACTTCCTGCTCAACTTTATTTAAACTACAAAATATTTCTGTGTCTTTTGTCATTCTTGTTTTTCTCTAACCAACTAAATCCTCTTTATGACATGGTGTCATTAATGTCTGACTTTAATTTTTTTTCTGTGGTTTCCATGGTTACAGATTTAAAAAAAATAATTGAATTAGTCGTGGCATTAAGTTGACACCGATGTAAAGTGCTCACTTTAATTAGTGTAGTAATTGGGAAAAGTCTAATAGCAATGTCAGATTGAATTGAATCAAATCTGAAACTAATTTTGAAACTTAGCATCATAGGTAAAAATCTGATTCCGTAACTGAGCTCAGAGATATAACTATTCCAAGTCCAAATGTACCAAAATTTTCTGCTAACAGTTTTGATAAGAGCTAAATTTAAAATATTACCTTGAAATTAAAAAATTTCTACCTGGAAATGGCATGGATTGTTAAGGAATAGGCCTGTGTGGCTTACTGAAATCTAAAGGTACACATATTATTAACAAAAGGCTTAAGAGGTTTTCACAAACCTTACCTACTGATTTTATACAGATTGAAACAATCTATGAGATATCGTGAGTTAATTGTTAATACCAGTTCTGTTCATATTAAATTCTTGAAACTACTAACAATGAAGGATCACAAACTTTTCTCCATCTGTAAGGTTAAATGAGGCTGTTTTTATCTTGTGCCAGATATACTGTGGAACATTAGATACAGAAGGTTTGCTCCTATGTAATTAGTGACAGATATTTAAAACCAGAAAAAAACATACAATGACAGCCCTTGTTAAAATATGTTCAATACTCTTAGTAAAATACATATAAAAAACAGTTAATCAAAAGTTGTCGCAAACGATATACAGTTTATCTACATCAGGGGTCTCCAAACTACGGCCCGCGGGCCGGATGCGGCCCGCGAGGTCCTCTCATCCGGCCCGCTAAGATCATTTTGTCCACGGAAAAAAAAGGATTGTTGGGGGTGGCTGAGGAACTATGCCCAGAAAATTTAAAACAATTGCCCGCCATGTTACAGAAATTGGTGAAAACTGTGTAACTCAAATCGCGAAAAATGCAAGAAAGTTTCGCCATGCTTCAATTGCAATGGATGAGTCGCTGGACAGCTGTTCCGCCTCTCAACTGCTTGTGTTCATTAGAGGTGTGGAAGAATACATGAACATAACACAAGAGCTGGCTTCCCTACAAAACATGTATTACACTGTTACCGGAGAGGATATTCAATTAGTAAAAAAAAAACATTTGCTGATTATAACTTGGACTAAACTACCCTCAGTTACCTGGCAATTCATGGATGAAAGAACATGAGAGCATAAAGAAAGGCTTGGTTGGACAAGCAAATGAGAAAAACATTCTACACATTAAATTTGTATATATTTCTATTAGTTCATTGGAGGTTGGGGGTAGACGTTCTTCGGGGAAAGTGTGGGCGGGGGGTGGGGGGGGGGGAGTCCCCCCAAAGAGATGCCTGAAAGAAACTGGCCCCCGAACTGATATTTGATAGTTAATGCGGCCCTCGGGCTGAAAAGTTTGGAGACCCCTGATCTACATGATGAGTAGATCCAGTTGAATCTACACTTGTGTCACCGGTGTTGGTTCAAAGTAGCCCTGGCAGTAAATGCTATACCATTCACCTACATACTAACATGTATGTGATGTTAACATTAGTAAGACAATAATAAACGGTTATTAATGGCATAAAATATGCATGATTATTATTGTTACTGTATGAGTAGGTTTCATTTCTCTCTTAACTCTCTATCTTGTTTGTCACATTCCAATTCTGCTGTAGATCCCTGGACTTGATTATATTATTATGTCGTATGTAGCCCTATAGCTCTAGATCTACCTATTTAAAACACATTCCTTGTTTCTTTTCTTACAGCTTTCTTAAAATGTTAACATACCGTTAACATTTTATGCCCATGAAATATCTTATCTTACCTCAACAAAAATATTACAGAAAATGATTACCCAGTCTAAGGGAGTTAATTTTAAACGTTCTATAACCAAAACATGTAGCCCATTATTCTAATAGAATTACCTCCCCTGCTTGGTTTCCAATACATGCACAAGGTAAGTAACTCAAGGAGGCATTCGTCAAGTTTACCATTCGCATTATTAACTCATTACACACACTGTTACCTGCCAATAACTAATAGGTTTTTAGACACGTTTGGCCCAAATTGAATTAGATACATCTTTATTTTAAGAGCACTAGGCAAGACGTGTTCGAGTTAAATGACATAAGTTGACGCTAATGATTACAACACGTTGATTGGTGAACACAGCCCTCGGAAGACGAGTTCCTAATGAATGGGATACAGAAGGAAATTATGGGATAGCGTGTGATACAGAAGGAAATTATGGGATGGCGCGTGATACAGAAGGAAATTATGGGATGGTGTGTTATACTGAAGGAAATTATGGGATGACGCGTGATACAGAAGGAAATTAGTACTCAACATCAAAAGATAACATAAAGTATTGAAAAGTTAAAACTAACAATTCTATGGCATATATTAACATGGACACATAGACACTCGATAAAAATTATATATAAAAAATGCATAATCATACATATTCATATCTTTATAGATATAATTATAATCATGCACACAAACACACACACACACACACACACACATATATATATACTAGCTGTCCCGGCCAGGCCCTGCTCTGGCTTCTGTGAAAAACCTTTCTGTTAAAGAACATTACCTGTGTGTTTAGTAATCATCATAAAACCGGCATTGCCCACCCAAACCACAACCAACCAAAGCAACAAAACGCAAACATAACGCTAACACAATTACAAATACAAACGAAAACAAAAACCTAACAACAAACCCAACCACAATCACAAACACCAATACAAACACAAAGAAAAAACAAACAAAAAAGCAATCGAAAACAAAAACCTAACAACAAACCCAACCACAACCACAAACACCAATACGAACACAAAGAAAAAAACAAACGAAAAAGCAAACGAAAACAAACCAAATCCAAACGCAAAACCAACCACAAACACAAACCCAAAGAAAAAAACACAAACGAAAACGAAAAAAGAAAGAACAAAAAACCAAATCAAAACGCAACCACTAACGCAAACCCAACCTAAACACAAAGAAAACACTAACGCGAACATAAACGCAAAGTGCTCACAGTCTAGCCCGGGGCAGAATCGCCTGTTTCAGCTTAATAATCGACTATATTACCCCAACTTATTCATAGTCTTTTGCACTCACTTAAACGAACGTAGGTACCAAACCAAACCAAATGAACAATTATAATACTCCAAGCTTATTCGTAAAATACCTACAACATTTGCACTTGATCAATCCCCGCTAATTATGTAATTATTTTTTTCCCAACACCAAAACAAAATAATAAAAAGTAAATTCTTTTCCACTAACGCAGGGGTCGGCAACCTGCGGCTCGCGAGCCGCATGCGGCTCTTTTAATATCAAGATGCGGCTCTCCAGCTCCTTGCACAAATACTAATAATCTTAATAAAAAAATAAAATATTTTAAACAAAAAAAATGTTAGTGGCTCTTTAAAACAAGGGAAATTTTGAAAATTGTAACTTTTGGCTCTTCCGCTTCAAAAGGTTGCCGACCCCTGCACTAACGCAATGTTTTATAAAGGGAAGTAATTGTGTTTCCCTAATTTATCAAAGGGAAGTAAGTGCTAAAGGACTAAATATAAATAATTTTCAGACATAATTAGAATTTTTGTTATTTTTTTTAAATTGTGTTTACTGAATATGCCGACAATTATTACTATCAGTTTGAAAAATGAAAATTATTTCCCAACACTTTCAATAGTAATTTTTTAACTCATAATTTTAGAATTTAGACTATGAGCACGGTAATAGTCTAACACTTAAATCCATAGAAGTATGTCAACGACAAACAAACTTATAACATACAGAATTGAGCTTTATATTATACTAGCCGTCCCGGCCAGGCCCTGCTCTGGCTTCTGTGAAAAACCTTTCTGTTAAAGACCATTACCTGTGTGTTTAGTAATCATCATAAACCCGGCATTGCCCACCCAAACCACAACCAACCAAAAACAACAAAACGCAAACATAACGCTAACACAATTACAAATACAAACGAAAACAAAAACTTAACAACAAACACAACCACACCCACAAACACCAATACAAACACAAAGAAAAAAACAAACAAAAAAGCAAACGAAAACAAAAACCTAACAACAAACCCAACCACAAACACCAATACCAACAAAAAAAATCAACGAAAAAAGCAAACGAAAACAAACCAAATCCAAACGCAAAACCAACCAAAAACACAAATACAAACCCAAACAAAAAAAAAACACAAACAAAAACGAAAAAAGAAAGAACAAAAACGAACCAAATTAAAACGCAACCACTAACGCAAACCCACCTAAACACAAAGAAAACACTAACGCGAACATAAACGCCCGGGGCGGAATCACCTGTTTTAGCTTAATGAACGACTATAGTACCCCAACTTATTCACAGTCTTTTGCACTCACTTAAACGAACGCGCCTGCTTCAATTTAATAAACAATTTTAATACTCCAAGCTTATCCGTAAAATACCTACAACATTTGCACTTGATCAATCCCCGCTAATTATGTAATTATTTTTTTTCCCAACACCAAAACAAAGTAATTAAAAAGTAAATTATTTTCACGGAATGCAATGGTTTTTTATAAAGGGAAGTAATTGTGTTTTTCCTAATTTATCAAAGGGAAGTAAGTGCTATAGGACTAAATAAAGACATAATTAGAATTTTTGTAAAAGATGATATTTTTTTTAAAACTTGTGTTCAATGAACATGCCGACAATTATTACTATAATTTGAAAAATGAAAATTATTTCCCAACACTTTCAATGGTAATTTTTTAGCTCATAAATTTAGACAAATGCGCACGATAATTTTTCTAACACTTAAAATCGTACAATTCCAACGACATACAAATGCGTTACATACAGAACTGAGCTTTATATATTAGATATATATATATATATATATATATATATATATATATATATATATATATATATATATATATATATATATATATATATATATATATCAGGTGTCTCTTCACCCACTCTGCCCAGAAGCATGACTACCGCCCTCCCCGACCATCAAAATATATAGGCCCCTGTACTTCAACCAGTGTCCCCACCCCCCAGAGAGAAAATTATGTCTGGCTTATGGGGTACTCATACACTGGGATTCTAAGGCCATAACCTGGGATTCTAAGCCCATAAACTGGGATTCTAAGGCCATAACCTGGGATTCTAAGCCCATAAACTGGGATTCTAAGGCCATAACCTGGGATTCTAAGCCCATAAACTGGGATTCTAAGACCATAACCTGGGATTCTAAGGCCATAAACTGGGATTCTAAGGCCATAACCTGGGATTCTAAGGCCATAACCTGGGATTCTAAGGCCATAAACTGGGATTCTAAGGCCATAACCTGGGATTCTAAGGCCAGTTAATTTTATTTACAAAAATTTGACCCTCGTTTTGTATCTGAATTTTCTTAAAAAACATAGCCTGATTCATGGCACCAGAGGTGTTTGAACCTCGAGCCTTGAGACCAGCCGTCCATTACACGACCCCATCCATGGAGGTAAACAATGGCTTAAGGTCCAAGTTATCTCGAACACGAAGTCTGTCTACAGAAGATCGTACAGGAACAAGATTTATTTTGTAACATAAGTAGGGGGTGGGAGGGTCTAAGATGAAATAAGTCTCGACCAATGTCAAGGCCGAGACGACTGA
Organism: Physella acuta; assembly: GCF_028476545.2. Taxonomy (NCBI): domain Eukaryota; kingdom Metazoa; phylum Mollusca; class Gastropoda; family Physidae; genus Physella; species Physella acuta. The sequence goes on along the minus strand of NW_026734018.1, from coordinate 7,458 downwards.
CCCTTGTGTACGACGGAATCCTGGGTGGTTATCTTGACGAGAACCTGCTGTAGGGGCGACGGGCAATAACGACCCATAAATATCTTCTCTAACCGTTGCTGCTAACTGGGGGAGATGGTGGTGGTGGGACGACCCACATCAACGTAAATAACTAACACAGATAAGTACCCACCCCACCCCAGCCCCCACTACCAACATCAGCCTATCGAAGCCACTTACCTTTTCCCGTCCAAGTTTTTTCAAGGCATATTGCGACACCATTAACCAGCGTGAGCACGTGGGGGATGCAGACGTGAGTTATGGTAAAGAGAGTAGATGAATGTCCCGCCCACCCCTCTCCACACATACCACTTACAATTCATGAAGTAGCCTAGGGGCTATAATTAGTTACTGCCTCTGGTAATGAACGAGCACTCTTAAAGCCCTTAAATTTTAAAACGTTATCTCCCTTCAAAAGCGGTTTACCTTAAAATATCTGAGTATCGCTAGTAATGTTTATATTTATTTTTGTTATTAACACAACCAGTTCTGAAGTAAATACATGCTTCTATAAAAACACAAATTTATTTGATATTGATTACATTTCTATTTTAGGACTAGATCTATGTACCTTCTTAAAATTAGATTTTTTTACACTATCCCAAAATAATCATAATTAAAATTTTAATACCACCTTTTGGCGATTGATTATCTATTTATCAGCTTTGTAACTCTTTCAGGATCAATATCTATTTTCTTTGATTTTTTTTCTGTGGTCATAACTTTCACATAGCCATTGTAAATAGAACGTCAGTAATGTTTTTATTTTAATTTTTAAAAATTAAAATCTTATTATTTACATAATCCACTTTGGTTAAATTGGACTGTAATCAGATGCGTAGCGAAGGTAGGGGCCGGGGGGTGGGTACATATGTCCCCGGGCGCCGTCCCTAGGGGCGCCAAAATGGGTTTGAAAAAAAAAAATTAAAAGCTCATTTTAGCTGCAGTTTTGAATTATAAATATAAAAAAACATAATGGGGGGGGGGGGGCGCCAAATTGAAAGTTTGTCCCAGGGCGTTGAGAGGGGTCGCTACGCCTCTGTCTATAATTATGTTATTTAGGTAAACCGTAGTTATATTTTACCAATCTGAATACTGGCGAGGGGTGGGGAAGGGGGGAGGGGGGAGCGGAGACTGGTCTCTAAAACTAACTCCAATGCTTTGATTTAGGGTTTCTGCACTTTATGATGGACAGGTAATTTAAAAAAATTAATTAATTAAATAAGCTTTCCATGGCATCAAAAAGATCTGGTGCAGACTGTGTGGGGATGAGGGTGACTGGTTACCAGCCACAGCCACCCACCATTCGATTGTATGATCCACTACAACCACTAAAACAAAATATATAAAGTCTTGATGTAATATTCACAAGGGACCGGATCGTTTCTATTACGAGGGCACCACTCAAGATTAATTTGCCCTTGCATCAAGTTTTTTTTTTAAAGTATGAATTTAAAAAAAAAACGGAAGTCTGTTTCAATAAAGTTTTTTTATCAAGTGTTCAAACTTGAGATCCTTAATAAGACTTCCTCGATATAGTACTCAGAAAAATGCTCTTCTGTAGTTTAATGGTTCGTTTCGGTGTATAGTTTTAACAAACGAAACAGTTTGGCGGTTCTTTTCACTTGAGGTCTGTTCAAACCGATTTACCTGCCTTGATTCGCTTCGCAACATCTTGAATGAATGTTAGCCTATAGAACATTAAGCGCGAGTAATTGGCATTCGCCATTAATCTTTTTAAAGCACCCCTGAAAGTAGGGAAGAAAAAATTGTTTATTAATGTGCCAGCTAGTTTGGGCTCGGTTTTTTTTTTATACATGTGCATACAGACACGCACGAAAACGAGGCTGTGTGTTTGTGCTTGGGATTTCATACTGCTGTAAACTGCTCTGTGATCGCGATACTAAACTCAAACAACATTACGTCTGGCCAGACGAAGGGAAAGACAACTACGGTGTGTCTGTTTTAACGGAGGAAAAGACAACCGTGTAGGTGGTCCAAACTTATTTCCCTTGATAGGAAAACCAAACACCGAGGAGGGGAAGGGGGTTATTAAGCCCCTGATTCTTGAAGCGCAGGGCTCTCGTTTAGCTGATGGCAGTGATTCTCAAGATTTTCAAAGGGCTCGTTAAAATATTTTTAAAATACTATCTTAATGGGAAGTTATTTCCCCTTAAAAAAACATGTTACAGGGTCAGTTTCAGGAATAAGGATCGTACACAAATTGTAGAATACAAAAGGGGTTAGAGTTAGTTTATTTTGATTTTTTTTTTGTATTGTGTGATTTTGAAAGGGGTAGTATGGAACACATTTTATATCATTGCTCTGTTATGCTCTCTTTACGAAGACCGTCGCTGTTCGGTTAGAATGGGGGAGTATTTTAGTTAGACAGAGATGGTTGAGGGTGGACAAAGACAGTTACTGTTTTGTTAGACAGAGACAGTTGCTGTTGGGGTGGAGAGAGACAGTTGCTGTTGGGGTGGAGAGAGTTGCTGTTGGGGTGGAGACAGTTGCTGTTGGGGTGGAGAGAGACATTTGCTGTTGGGGTGGAGACAGTTGCTGTTCTGTAAGCCGAAGACAGCTAATGTTCTATTAGACAGAAAGAATTGTTTTCCTGCTACACTAAAACGTTGAAAGACGTTGTAGTGTTTGAGCAGAGACTGGGCCTCGTTAAGTCAGAGTCGGTTAAAGTCACATAATCCGATGAACTCTGCTTCACCTAGCCTACTGGCCAACCCGTTTGTATTTTCAATTTATAGATTAAAATTTACATCGTAGGTTAAATACAAGTCTCTTCGACCACCTAGATCGACAATGGTGGTGTTTCTTAATAAGATTTGTATAACCTTGACTAAAAGCATTTGATGTTTCGACCGGAAGCCTTCGTCAGAGTACTAATGGTATACCTGCATTGGAGATGTTTGACCATCTCACACCTTCATTGTCCAACCTGTCGAGTTTCGACACTGTCGATTTTGGACCCCGCCGAGTTTCGATCCTCGGATGTCTTATGAGCATGGCAGAATTCATACATTGTAAAAACGCAGGTATGGTGTTCCAAAGCCAGTTTATAATAGTGCAATAAACCCGTGGTGTTCAATGTTCCCTCTAAGAAGTTAAAACTTTTGAACAAAATATATTTTAAGTTCGCTGTGCTAAAAATTACTTATTCGAGAATATATACACACCCCTTATGTCGTGCTGATTAATATCTAACAACAAGTAACCCAACCCTAACACTAACCAAACCCTTTAACTGGCCTAAACGTGTTGTGTGGTACGGCTAAGTAAACAGCCCCCACTTCTAAACAAACATAACCGTAAAACATCAAATAAACGAGCCATTGTTTAATACAAGAAACGTCAGCTTACACCAGCGCGCACATTAAAACTTTTGAACTAACAAAGTAAACTTCACTCAGTCAACATGGTGCGCACCAGCCACCGGCTTTTAAGGACGGTGCGAAAGTGACATTTTTTAACCCCCTCCCCCCTTCACCCGACAATTTGCTTGAACAGCTCTGAGGTGTAAATCCTTACGTGGGAGTGCTGGGACGCAGGACTTGGCGCCAATACGTCACAGTTCGGACTTGAACTTAGTTTGGTTTGTTGTTGTAATTAGCATTCGTTCGTTAATAGAACCTTTTAAAATTCACACGTCTTATAATTATTATTGTGTGATATTTTTATTTTTTAAATCGATTAACGTACATTCAATTAACGAAAAACTTCCAAAATCCATTCCTCTAATTGGGTATGGTTTTTTTTTTTAATTTGACGCTCACAAAATGGCAATCGCCCATTAACCGTATTACCCCGTATAGTCGTTTTTTCAATCGCTGATGTCGCCAAATTCTCAACCCAAACGCAAGTGCAGTGGTTGTTTCTGTTAAACTACTAAGCCTAGACCGTATTGAAGTTTTTAGCATTAGCCCTAACTCAAAGCTACGTCTCATCAAAGCCGGATGTGAAGTATCAAGTAAAATTCCCTTTTCAAATCCGACGGTCCATTGGGCAAGTAGAGTTCATCTGCTTTTGTAACCTTGACATGTGATAGTTTGATCAGCACTATACCCACCCATTTTTACTCTCCCTAACGTGAGTTAGGTACCCATCAGAGCTGGGTTGACTCTGGGACGTTCCACTGACGAACCCGGATTCGAACTCAGGACTTTCGGGTTAGCAGTCTCGAGCTGTACTGTATTAGAGTATCATACACGCCTGTTATGTCCAATTATATTGACACAATGATATTGGCATGTTGCCGTGTAAGAAACCTTGTTGAGAGAACTAATGTGGTAATAGAAAGATCTTTAAGGCTATGTTTATGTCTTTGTGTGGGGGTCGTTGTGCATATGTGTATACAATGTGTGAAACGCTCGAGCCCTTGTATGTGTACGTGTGTGTGTTTGCGTGTGAATGCACGTTCGCGAGAGCTTGTGAGTAATTGTGTTCTTATGAAAAAAAATTCTGGGAAAATGCACTCGACAAAACAAAACATGTCTACAAGCAAAGGTTACTATAACAAACGGGTTCTTCCTTAATAATATAATGTAAGGTCTACTGAATTTGAAGAAAAAAAGATTCCCTTTATCTATTGACACATTCATGTTTTTTTCAAGAAGTTATTCTAATTTAAGCCCTTAACTTAAGGTTTTATTTTGTATATGTACATTTATCGGATTCTTTCTTTTTAATATTTTAAATGTCTTTTAAACCATAGTAAAAAATAAAAAAAAGCTGTCCTTCACTAGTTTAAATGGTTATACCTTCTACCAATCGCATTGAGAATCTAAAGTGTTTTTTTTATATCTCAACCCCAAATGACATATTAACTGCTTCGAAATCGAATTCCGATGCACATAGCGATAGTAGTATAGCTTTTATCAATAAAGATTATAAATAATATAACGATTATATATTCTTGTGGCTTGCGCGCGGGGTGCGTGGTAAGATTTAGGTTAAATGCGAAAGACGAGGAAAATAAATGTCCCATTGTCACGCTCACCCTTGCGTGCGCGTCAACATATTCCAACACCCATTGTCCATTTTATGGCAGTACTCAAAGAACCTCAACTCTTGTACTAGGCCTGGATTATCTCCCGTGACGATATACCGCCGGTTCTTATTTATTCAGCGGCGCCCTGCGTCTGTTTGGACTGGCGCAGAACGCGAGGGTGCATGGAAGGCACCAGACGTTCCTGGCGCGAAGGTTCGGTGTCGTCATTGGCCCCAGCAGATGGCGGTCCTTGCTTTCTGCTTGCTGTCCTGTTGTCCTGGATGAGCAGGCGCAAGATGTAAACAAAACAGCAGCAAAAGTATGTAGATTGTGATGACGCAAGTCAGCATAACTTAACCCTTCTCACCACAATGACATACATCTTGGCATAATTGTGGTAGTAATATTTCAAATTTTAATTTTTTAAAAATTTTTAATATAATAATGATTGACTTATCTATCGTAATCCTTGCGACTTTTTTTTGTACGAAAATTTGCAGTGGAGATTGTAGTGGGTGGTGAGAGGGGGGGGGGGACAATTAGGAAAGTGACAATGTTAACTACTGTTTTTTTTTTTAAATACAAAAAATAATGAAAAATACTCAAATACTGTTTAGAATTACGACTCTTACAGTGGGAGAGGGGAGTGGGTGGTGGTGGGGGAGGGGGCAATTAGGAAAGTGACAATGTTAACTAGGCTACTTTTTTAAATTGCGAAAATAAGGAAAAATACACATAGACCTATGCTGTTTAGAATTACGACTGTTAAGTGGGAGAGGGGAGTGGGTGGTGGTGGGGGGGGGGGGGCAATTAGGAAGTGACAATTAACTAAGGAAAAATACACATATGCTGTTTAGAATTACGACTGTTAAAGTGGGAGGGGGGGGGGGGTGGGGGGGGAGGGCATCGAATGGGTGGGAAAATTGGACGATATTTTACAGAGTAGGGGCCTAAGCCAAGTGACAATATGGCCAGTCAGAATTATTTATTTGTGTGGCGAAGAATCGGGTGTTGGGGTGGGGGGGGGGGTGGAGGGTGGGCGGTGAAACTATGTGACGAAGTGTGATGAAAGATGGTAAGTAAACACAGAACTTAGAAAACCAGTTAGGTTCATGTCCTAGTTAAAAGTGAAAGTATGGTAGATAAATGAATGCGTTATGGGTGATACAGAGGCGTAGCGACCCTTCCCGGCGCCCGGGGACAAACTTTTCCATTTGCAACCCCCCTCGAGATTTCGATTAGCACCCCCAACCCCCCCCTCAAACTTTCGATTTGCACCCCCCCCCCTCGAAGATTTCCATTAGCACCCCCCCCTCAAACTTTCTATTAGCACCCCCCCCCCTCAAACTTTCGATTTGCACCCCACTCAACCTTTCAATATATTTCTCCAACCCATTTTGGGCGCCCCCTAAGGTCGGCGCCCCGGGGATATATGTCCCCCCCCCCCCGCCCCCCCCTCTCGCTACGCTACTGGGGTGATACAATAACACCGTGTTTTAAATCCAGTAACGTTGACAATTCTTCTATTGATGCATAGCCTAGTAGCAAACGACAGTACGGTTATCTCGCCTGCTCGTTTTCGTTTTACCGCGATGAAAGTCAAGGACTGTCAGATGGAAAATGGAACGGCGTGGTTCGGCTGTAGAGCGCACCACTGCCTAGCCGAAAGTCTTGAGTCCTGGTTCCGAACTCGAGTCCATGGGGACATCTTTAAGTCAAGCTGGACAAAGACCCTTACCACACTAGCCTTTGATATGCTGAGGTCACTGAAACAGATATGTTCTGCGTTGCTCGCGCTGTACACTGAAAAACGTGAAGGAAAAATACAAGAGCAGAGTTTCTTCCAGGCATCTCCACCCCCCCCCCCCCGAACGAAATGAAATTTATATAGAAAATATATACTTTTAACAGTGTCCCGCCCCCCCCCCCGAAGAAAGTCTACCGTTCTCCCCCCCCCCCCCCGAAAATTTTAAGTGCCCCCCCCCCCCCCCTCCCCCGAAGAAAAAAGTCTGGAAGGAACACTGTGCAAGAGAGAATACAATGCTAACCGTATTATACCGATGACGGACGAATATGTACCCGTTTAACGGAAATGGTATTTTTCTTTTCAACACTAACATGTCAATTATCTCGAGTTTCTTTAAAAACTAATACTGACCTTTTAGAAATAAATACTTTTGCGTCCAAAGGTTTTTAGCGCAATTTCCTTACAGGAATTGCGATTATTAACTCGTCATTTCTGGATGGATGGATGGATGGGTGTGCACAGCTTTGAGTCGTATCTCCTCCTCAACGAAGCAAGTATCGAGGACTAGTTCCAAAAGCAAATATGTTAAGCAAATTCCGAGGATGATTGTGGGCCAAAAGAATTCCCCGGAATTCCTTCCTGGATTTCCCGGAAAAGCAAAAAAAAAAAAATC
>NW_026734017.1:10000-12500 GCF_028476545.2 Physella acuta | reverse complement strand
TTCCCCCGCGGCCACCTCGACACCTGGGCGGGCGGCGAGGGGTGTCCTGCGATCGGGGTGGGGAGCTCTACCAGAATCACCCGCCAAACTTCACCGGGGGCGTCTCCCGGCGCCCCTGCGCTCGGGTGACGAACAGCGCCCCGGGCTATCCCGGGCGCCCTATGGCGTCCACCTTCGATCGGAAGGGTGATCTCGACTCGGGCTGAGGCGGGCCACAACAATCCGCGGTCACATCGGAGCCGTCCAGGCTAACGAGGCCCCGGCTCACGGGTAACCCATGGGGCTGGACCGGGAGTCCGCCGTTAAAGAAGAAAGAAATGTAGTGCAAACCAGAACCAGTTTTTTTTATTTATTTTATAACTCGACTAATAATCGTCACAAAATTATAAACTTGGTACCTACGGATAGCCCTGGGCCCAACCTAATACAGGATGTCCATAACTATGCGCTAATTAAATAATTAATGGGTATTAAGGTCGGTCTTAGTAAATTGCTATATAAAGTCTAAGACCAGAACCAGTATTTTAAATTTATTTTATAACTCGGCTCCTAATTGTCACAAAATTTAAAAATTGGTACCTATGGATAGCCCTCGGCCCTACCTAATACACCGTGTCCATAACAATGTGGTAATTAAATATTTACTGGGCGTTAGGGTCGGTCTTAGTAAATTGCTATATAAAGTCTATATAAAATTTTACGAATTTAAAAAAAAAATTCCTACCGTCAAAAATAGCGACGCCTAGACCACCACACCTGTTCTGACGTTAAATCCTACTTGCACACACGTGTGGGAATAGATTAGATATCATCTAGAGATAGAATTCCTAATTATTTAATTAAAATAGAGACTCTAGATTTAATAGTTGTGTCATAGTTACATTAAGTCGAATTAGCGAAGCGGAGGCGGGAACTAGATTCTAGATCTAACACTTCGATTGCGATGAAAAAAAAATAGCTTTATTTTAAGGCCGACAAGGCAAATACGGTTTAATTAATATTAAAGAAATAAGTCCGAACACCTACCTTAAGCGAATCATCTACACAACACATGACTAGAAATAATACACGTCCACACGAAGAGCGATTGAAACGGTGACTGCAACGGTGAAAACTTGTACGACGGAAACATGGCGCCTAGGTTATGCCTACTTCCGGTCTGATGAAAATTTTTAATTCATTTTAAATTTTGCGCTCTATTTCGTCCGCGCTTGTCCACTTAAACTCTACAGAAAAGATAGTCTATATAAAAATAATTCCTAGAAGACAATTTTATGAGAGATCACCCACATTTATTTACCCTGCCTGTCTACCTTAGGGTTAGAGTTTGAATTTTTCTAGATTCAAGCCAAATATGCCGTGTCGATTAAACGACGACGTACATAACAGAGCGAAGACAATGAATGGTTCCTTAATTAACTATAATTACGGTCCTAATACAACTACAATTCACCATAGTACTAATATGTATGTGTATTGTTGTTTTGGGAGTTCTGTCATTACATTTTAAATTATAAAAAAAACGGGTTTACGATACACTTCATTACGCCGCCGATCGTGGTTTTAGATTTAAATTTGGTCGGATTCGGTTTATTATTAATTTATATAATACTTTATACATACTTTAATTCATTAAATACATTTATCTATGTATTTATTTCATTAGTTAAGTATTTGTTTAACTAAAAATTATCAATTTAAGGCATAACAATTACAGAAAACGATTGTATTTGAGATAAGTCTTATCGAACCATTTAGTAGCTGGGTCGGTTTATTATTAATTTATCTAATACTTTATACATACTTTCACTCATTAATTACATGTATATATGCATTCATTAAATCATTTAAGTATTTATTTCATCAAAAAGTATCGATTGAAGGCATAACACTGATAGAAAACGATTGTATTTGAGATAAGTCTTATCGAACCATTTAGTAGCTGGTTCGCGGGTCGGTTTTATTCCTTAACTCTAGATTTAAGTCTATCGTGTTTAATTTCAATTTAATTTATCACAACTTTTAGATTTTGTACTAGATTAAGCTACATTGAAGCTTATTTTTCACTATTTAATCAATAGAGGATATTATATAATATTTTTAAGTCTAATATTACGCAGCCGTTTGTTAAATCTAGTTTTACAACGACGACTCGCGCGATTTCGGTTTGGTTTTAAAACTTAAGTTCATTGATTCTTAAAATATATATTCCAGTTAGAATAGAACTGAATACGTACCACATGATGTATACACACGTTTGGGTTATTTATTTATTTTAAATTTAGTTTATTATGACCGATCGTAATTAACTTTGGCGATACCGGGCTGATATGTCTTATCGACCGGAAAACTACTGTCCCTTCGGTCGACTAGTTGGTCTTAGACGGCATTACCGAGGTTTGAAAACTCTTACACCGTGTTTTTATTTTCACATAGATCCTATATTTTGATACCAGTCATTCGTTTAAGTTTAAATTAGAAAACGTGAAATGTAGTTTAT
>NW_026734017.1:0-2500 GCF_028476545.2 Physella acuta | reverse complement strand
TTAGACATGCATGGCTTAATCTTTGAGACAAGCATATGACTACTGGCAGGATCAACCAGATAGCTATCGTTTGCGAGACGTTTTTCCACAACACATCGCGGGACGGGAGACAACGCTCTAGCGAGAGAACGGATCCCGGCATTCCCGGATTTTTTCACATCGGACCGCTCACATTTCCCCCTTCACCGTAAACACGGCGTCGCCGGGAAATCTCTCGATTTGCATCGAGCCGACTGCGTTTTGCAGACCCGTCGCCCGTTCCGAGGGCTGGGCCAGTGCGAGACTTTTATCGAGCCACCAATACTGCTTGGTTGCGTTAGCACTGCGCGTCGCCGCTGGCTTCACGCTACGGACACGTACTTTTACCTTCACTGGCGCGACCTGCGCGCCGAGCCCGCATTTTACCGGGAAGCTAGTCGGGAGACTGAGCCACGCACGGTCAGATCGGGCACATGTCGCTGGCTGCGAGGGAGCGCGGATCCTAGCGTCACATAGAGGCTTCACCGACACTCACCTCCACAATAGTAGATACAGACCGTTTTAAACCGCCGTATTTCTGCCCATACCTCTAGTGTTAAACCGAAAAATCGGGTACATAGTCGCGGGAGGACCGGGGTGCCGCCCCATGAGGGGAGCCCGCACGGAGGGCGCCGGGGGTGCCGCGACCCGGGGGGCGGCGCGGGGGTGTCGGGGCGCATCTACGGGGCTCACTCGCGCGGGCGCCACACTTCCGGGGGGCGCCCCAGGTGGGGTGCCAACTTTGGCGCCCCCGACTAAGGGGCCGCCCCCACTGCGGTTACACGCTTTACGACCACCCACCCGCGTTCCCCACCCCAGGGGGCATGCGAATCACCCGCCAGGGGCGTTCTGGGACCGAGGGCGCCGCTCCGGCACAAGGGGGAGCCAAAACGCCCCGAGTTCCCCCGCGGCCACCTCGACACCTGGGCGGGCGGCGAGGGGTGTCCTGCGATCGGGGTGGGGAGCTCTACCAGAATCACCCGCCAAACTTCACCGGGGGCGTCTCCCGGCGCCCCTGCGCTCGGGTGACGAACAGCGCCCCGGGCTATCCCGGGCGCCCTATGGCGTCCACCTTCGATCGGAAGGGTGATCTCGACTCGGGCTGAGGCGGGCCACAACAATCCGCGGTCACATCGGAGCCGTCCAGGCTAACGAGGCCCCGGCTCACGGGTAACCCATGGGGCTGGACCGGGAGTCCGCCGTTAAAGAAGAAAGAAATGTAGTGCAAACCAGAACCAGTTTTTTTTATTTATTTTATAACTCGACTAATAATCGTCACAAAATTATAAACTTGGTACCTACGGATAGCCCTGGGCCCAACCTAATACAGGATGTCCATAACTATGCGCTAATTAAATAATTAATGGGTATTAAGGTCGGTCTTAGTAAATTGCTATATAAAGTCTAAGACCAGAACCAGTATTTTAAATTTATTTTATAACTCGGCTCCTAATTGTCACAAAATTTAAAAATTGGTACCTATGGATAGCCCTCGGCCCTACCTAATACACCGTGTCCATAACAATGTGGTAATTAAATATTTACTGGGCGTTAGGGTCGGTCTTAGTAAATTGCTATATAAAGTCTATATAAAATTTTACGAATTTAAAAAAAAAATTCCTACCGTCAAAAATAGCGACGCCTAGACCACCACACCTGTTCTGACGTTAAATCCTACTTGCACACACGTGTGGGAATAGATTAGATATCATCTAGAGATAGAATTCCTAATTATTTAATTAAAATAGAGACTCTAGATTTAATAGTTGTGTCATAGTTACATTAAGTCGAATTAGCGAAGCGGAGGCGGGAACTAGATTCTAGATCTAACACTTCGATTGCGATGAAAAAAAATAGCTTATTTTAAGGCCGACAAGGCAAATACGGTTTAATTAATATTAAAGAAATACAGTCCGAACACCTACCTTAAGCGAATCATCTACACAACACATGACTAGAAATAATACACGTCCACACGAAGAGCGATTGAAACGGTGACTGCAACGGTGAAAACTTGTACGACGGAAACATGGCGCCTAGGTTATGCCTACTTCCGGTCTGATGAAAATTTTAATTCATTTTAAATTTTGCGCTCTATTTCGTCCGCGCTTGTCCACTTAAACTCTACAGAAAAGATAGTCTCTATATAAAATAATTCCTAGAAGACAATTTTATGAGAGATCACCCACATTTATTTACCTGCCTGTCTACCTTAGGGTTAGAGTTTGAATTTTTTCTAGATTCAAGCCAAAATATGCCGTGTCGATTAAACGACGACGTACATAACAGAGCGAAGACAATGATGGTTCCTTAATTAACTATAATTACGGTCCTAATACAACTACAATTCACCATAGTACTAATATGTATGTGTATTGTTGTTTTGGGAGTTCTGTCATTACATTTTAAATTATAAAAAAAACGGGTTTACGATACACTTCATTACGCCGCCGATCGTGGTTTTAGATTTAAATTTGGTCGG